>NC_067245.2:206592856-206895886 GCF_019359855.2 Lolium perenne | reverse complement strand
CGTAATATTTTTTCAAAGCCTTGCAAATGATGTAATATTTAGTTAGTTTTTATAGTTCTTTCGCGCATTTTTTCTTTGGTGCTTGTGGTAAGTGAGGCTATCCGACGTAAATCAATGCTGCGTAAATATTCTCGATATCTAAATCACGAATTCCTATCCCTTAAACGGCCCAATTAAGCGAAATCACATACGTGACGCCCGCAAAATCCTAAAGCGCCTTTTACGCTGCATATAAACAAAGAACTAAACGGGCTGGCCCACTTACTTATTGGGCCACCACTTGATTTACCGTGGACCCCACACTCTAATTGGGCCGCCCACTTGCTTTAAGGTGGACCCCACCCACTACCGGGCCGCCCACTAACTAATTGGGCCAGCCAATTGCTTTTGCGGTGGACCCGCATACTAAATGGGCCGCCCTTTAAGACGAAAGTGGGACCCACTGTGTTTTTGGCCCGGCCCACTATCTTGGTGGGCCGCCCACTTGCTATATGGTGGACCCCACATACTAAATGGGCCGCCTTTAACAGAAAGTGGGACCCACGGTGTTTTGGCCTCGGCCCACTATCTTGTTGGGCCACCACTTGCTATATGGAGGACCCCACATACTAAATGGGCCACCCTTTAACCGGAAAGTGGGACCCACTGGGTTTTTGGCCCGCCCACTATCTTGTTGGGCCGGCCCACTTGCTATATGGTGGACCCCACATACTAAATGGGCCGGCCCTTTAACAGAAAGTGGGACCCACCGTGCTTTTGGCCCGCCCATCGGCTTGTTGGGCCACCCATTTGATCAAATGTGGACCCCACGTACTAAATGGGCAGTCCGATAGCAGGAAAGTGGGACCCACATGCTAATTGGGTCGGCCCAATAACTTCTTGGGCCGGCCCAGTTGCTTTAATGTGGACCCCACTTTGTAAATGGGCCGGCCCGATACCAGGAAAGTGGGTCCCACATGTCTTGTTGACCGGTCAAACGAGTGCATTCGGCCCGGCCCACATACTTAGTGGGCCGGCCCATTAAAGTTTTGACCAGTCAACCTTAGAGGTTAGGCCCGGCCCACGTAACTAATGGACCAGCCCAGCTATATAGTTGACCGGTCAAACTAAGTCACTGGCCCGCCCGCAAACTTAATGGGCCTGATGCGTGTGGTTGACACGTCCGTTGGGAACCCCAAGAGGAAGGTGTGATGCGCACACGGCAAGTTTCCCTCGCAAGAAACCAAGGTTTAATCGAACCAAAGAGGAGTCAAGAAGCACGTTGAAGGTTGATGGCGGCGGGATGTAGTGCGGCGCAACACCGTAGATTCCGGCGCTAACGTGGAACCCGCACAACACAACCAAAGTACTTTGCCCCAACGAAACAGTGAGGTTGTCAATCTCATCGGCTTGCTGTAACAAAGGATTAACCGTATTGTGTGGAAGATGATTGTTTGCAAAAAAAGAGAACAAGTATTGCAAAGAGATTGTATTTCAAGATAGAGAATTGGACCTGGGTCCACAGCTCACTAGAGGTGTCTCTCCCATAAGATAAACAAGATGTTGGGTGAACAAATTACAGTTGGGCAATTGACAAATAAAGAGGGCATGACCATGCACATACATATTATGATGAGTATAGTGAGATTTAATTGGGCATTACGACAAAGTACATAGACCGCCATCCAAAGATGCATCTATGCCTAAAAAGTCCACCTTCAGTTATCATCCGAACCCTCCGCATTAAGTTGCTAACAACAGACAATTGCATTAAGTATTGCGCGTAATGTAACTAGTAACTACATCCTTGAACATAGCACTAATGTTTTATCCCTAGTGGCAACAAGACATCCACAACCTTAGAACTTTCGTCACATCGTCCTGTATATCAATGGAGGCATGAACCCACTATCGAGCATAAATACTCCCTCTTGGAGTTACAAGCATCTACTTGGCCAGAGCATCTACTAGTAACGGAGAGCATGCAAGATCATAAACAACACATAGACATAACTTTGATAATCAACATAACAAGTATTCTCTATTCATCGGATCCCAACAAACGCAACATATAGAATTACAGATAGATGATCTTGATCATGTTAGGCAGCTCACAAGATCCGACAATGAAGCACAATGGGGAGAAGACAACCATCTAGCTACTGCTATGGACCCATAGTCCAGGGGTAGACTACTCACACATCACTCCGGAGGCGACCATGGCGGCGTAGAGTCCTCCGGGAGATGATTCCCCTCTCCGGCAGGGTGCCGGAGGCGATCTCCTGGATCCCCCGAGATGGCGTCTCTGGAAGGTTTTCCGTATCGTGGCTCTCGGTACTGGGGGTTTCGCAACGGAGGCTTTAAGTAGGCGGAAGGGCAGGTCAGGAGGCGGCACGAGGGCCCCACACCACAGGGCCGCGCGGCCAAGGGGGGGGGGGCCGCGCCGCCCTATGGTTTGGGCACCTCGTGGCCCCACTTCGTCTCCTCTTCGGACTTCTGGAAGCTTCGTGGCAAAATAGGACCCTGGGCGTTGATTTCGTCCAATTCCGAGAATATTTCGTTACTAGGATTTCTGAAACCAAAAACAGCAGAAAACAAAGAATCGGCACTTCGGCATCTTGTTAATAGGTTAGTTCCAGAAAATGCACGAATATGACATAAAGTGTGCATAAAACATGTAGATAACATCAATAATGTGGCATGGAACATAAGAAATTATCGATACGTCGGAGACGTATCAGCCGGCCCGCTTAAGACGTGGCAGGCCTCGTGTGGGCCTACCATCTACCACGGGGTTTCAGCCGGTTAACGCCGTTAATCGCGCTAATTCACGGCGTCGCCACGTGTCGCTTGCATGACGTCGCAAGTCAACGGCTCCTGAACACTTGGGCAACGGTCCGATTTTCCGTGGCGGAAGGGCGCCCAAGCGCGACGGACCGAAAAAATCGTCGTAGGACTTTGCCTGACGCAGTTTCCACAACAGAACCCATATCGTCGGGTTAGGCCCATAGGCGACGAAAAATACCCCTTAGCGGACGATTTTGAGATGTTGTCTATCAGAACTTTTCTTGTAGTGAATCAATTTCAGAAAATTATATAAATAATAAAAGTTTAATAATTTGGACCCACTTGTCATAATTTTATTCTTTTCTAAAATATTTCCTAATTATTAAAATCCTGACAGATGGGGTCCACCTGTCATATTATTTCCTAATTAAAGAAATACAGAAATTAATACAGAAAATACATTAAAAAGGATTATGGCGTCAGCATGACGTCATGCTGACGTCATCTGGCCATGAGCTCGAAATTGAGCTCGGGCTGAGCTCAATTCGGCGATTGGGAGGGCTGCTGGCGCGCGCGTGAGGGGGAATCGGCGCGGGGCGACGCGCTGAGGCGATTGGTGGCGGCGCCACCCATTATTGGCCGCCGGAGCTAGGCCACCGGCGACGAGCGGCGGAGGCCGGGGCAGTAGCCATGGTGCCGCGGCGATACAAGGGTTAAGAGAGGGAGGCGAGGGGACCAGGAGGGAGCGGAGCTCACCACGAGCTCGATGGCGGGGTCGGCGATGGCCGGGGGTGCTCGCCGGCGGCGAATTTGGCCAGAGGCCAGCCGCAGTAGGTTAGGGTTTCTGGGGGCTTCCTCGCGGGAGAGAGCGGAAAGGGAAGAAATGGAGGCTAGGGTTCCTAGGGGCGGCGGCGAGCTTTATAGCCGCCGGGGGGCGGCGGGGCGCATCCTAGCCGGCCGGAGCATCGGGTGGCCGGCGCCAGGCCACCGAGCTGCTTCGGTGCGCGGGGGAAGACGACCGTTTTGCAGAAAACCCCCTGCAAAACGGTTGGGCTTAGGTGGGTTGAGTTGCTGGGCCAAATAGGCCGTTTTGGGCTGCGGCCAGAGAGAGGGAAGGAGAGAAAAGAAATGGGCTGAGCCCAAGGGAGAGGAAAGAGAGGGGCTCTCTCTATTTTTTTTCTCCTTTTTCTTGTTTTTATTTCTCTTTTCAAAAACCCAATTTCAAATATGTTTTGAATTTTTGTTTGAAATCAAATTTTACAGGGAATGTATTAAACACAGATGGACTTGTTGAATGACAACAAAACCATGTTGTCTATTATGAAAAACTTGCAAGATTTGAATGAGAAAGAAATAGAAAAGGATTTGCATAATTCAATAATGGAGATGCAAATTTTGTTCAAACTCAAACTACATGCATGAGATGCAAATGAACACTCATTTATTTATGATAACAAGGTTGGGATGTTACAAATATGCACTTCATAAGGAGGATAAAATTTAGAGTAAAAGAGAGATACAATTTCCTCCCAACCAAGAGAATGACTATTCTTCAACAATTTATACCAATGCGCCGCTTTACCGGACAGCGAAACAGAGAATAGCTTCTTCCTCACTTCATCCATAGAGATACCTGCACACTTGAATAACCCGCATAATTCATGCAGAAACAGTAAATGATCTCCAGGATGGACAGTTCCATCCCCTTCATAGCGGTTATCAATAACACGTTCAATAATTTTCATGGGTATCTTGAAAGCAGTACTTGCAGTTGGTGGATTTAAAATATCACAAGCATCATTAGAGTTATCGCATATGGGAGATAAAGCATTATCAGAACAAATTTTCTCCCCTAAAGATGGGAAACTAAAAAGATCACAAAAACTAGCTTCCCCAAGCTTAGACTTATCCATAGCATTAGCAGTAATTGCGTTCATACTAATAACATTGCTACTAGCATGCAATTGAGGCTCCATAGGTTCTTTAATTTTCGCATCACACAATTCATGTCTTAACTTAGGAAATAAATTAAAAAGCTCATAGTTGTATTCCATTATGCCTAACTAGTGTAAAACAAGAAACAAAAAGATGCAATTGCAGGATCTAAAGGAAATAGCTTCGAGTACTTACAACGGCGCCGGAAAATAGCGTAGTAGCCGAGATCCGGAGTGTGAGTACCTTTTACCTTTCCTCCCCTAAGAACGGCGCTTTAAAAGTGCTTGATGTCTACGGGTGCTTCTATTCTTGTAGACAGTGTTGGGCCTCCAAGAGCAGAGGTTTGTAGAACAACAGCAAGTTTCCCTTAAGTGGATCACCCAAGGTTTATCGATCTCAGGGAGGAAGAGGTCAAAGATATCCCTCTCAAGCAACCCTGCAACCACAAAGCAAGAAGTCTCTTGTGTCCCCAACACACCCAATACACTTGTCAGATGTATAGGTGCACTAGTTCGGCGAAGAGATAGTGAGATGCAAGTAATATGGATGAGTATGAGTGGTAATAGCAATCTGAATAAAATATGGCAGCGAGTAAACATGCAACAAAACAGTAAACAAACGGAAATTCGATGCTTGGAAGCAAGGCCCAGGGATCCTGCTTTCACTAGTGGACACTCTCAACAATGATCACATAATAGGACTACTCTACACCCTCTTGTTGGATGATGAGCACCACTAATTGTGTAGGATTACACGAACCCTCAATGCCGGAGTTAACAAGCTCCACAATATTCGATATTCATATTTAAATAACCTTAGAGTGCAAGATAGATCAACACAATTACACCGAGAACTAACATAGCATGCACACTGTCATCATCACACTATGAAGGAGGCATAGATCACATCAATACTATCATAGCAATAGTTAACTTCATAATCTACAAGAGATTACAATCATAACCTACGCCAAGTACTACACGATGCACACACTGTCATCATTACACCGTGCAGGAGGAATAGAGTACTTTAATAACATCACTAGAGTAGCACATAGATGATATTCAACTAGATCACATAAAGAGAGAGATGAACCACATAGCTACAAATGAGCCCTCACCCTGGGGTGAATTACTCCCTCCTCATCATGGAGACAACGATGGCGGTGAAGATGGCGGTGGAGACGGCGGTGGAGATGACTCCGGGCAATTCCCCGTCCGGCAGGGTGCCGGAACAGAGACTTCGTCCCCGAATTGGAGTTTCGCGATGGCGGCGGCTCCGGATGGTTTTCTCTGGTTTCGTCGAACGGGGTCGAGGATTTAGGTCGTGACGACTAAATAGGCGAAGAGGCGGAGTCGGAGGGGCCACAGGGGGCCCACACACTAGGGCGCCCCTTGGCCGCGCCGCCCGTGGGGTGGGGCCCCCGGCTCCCTCCTCGGCCCTTCTTCGGTGCTATGGAAGCTTCCGGGAATTCGAAGATCTTCGGAGGTGATTTCGTCCGCTCCCGAGAATATTTCCTTACTAGGATTTCTCAAACCAAAATGTTAGAAACAAAGAACTGCCCTTCGGCATCTCGTCAATAGGTTAGTTCCGGAAAACGCATAAAAACGATATAAAGTGTGCATAAAACATGTAGATATCATCAATAATGTGGCATGGAACATAAGAAATTATCGATACGTCGGAGACGTATCAGCTACCTTGTCGAATGCATCGTCTTTGCTTGTCTCATCACTCCTCCGCGAGTTGGAGATGTGTGGCTGCCAGTGAAAATCGTGCTCCCACCCTGGTCATGGAGGGGGATGGCGACGTTACGTGTCGTTACCTTCTTGAAGGTATTGCCGTCCCAACCTGCATCTACCCACTCGTGCTGCTCCGGGGGAAACCCTTTTTCGATATGGGAGCATTGCTCCGGCTTCTGCATCAATAGATGCACACAGCCATGTTTTTATTAAAACAAAGGTTCAAATAAATATCCTTATTACAACCCAAAGACATCTAAAACTGTAACAGTAACCAGCCAACCAAAGATGAAAATAAAACAAAATCTATCCATCTTCAAACTTCGATTCTTTTAATGTGCCGCCATCCAGTAGCCTGGAAATAGCAATCCCGTGCGATCGCCAATAGTCTGTTGCAACCAATATCCATAATATCCCGCTGGTCCTCCGGGAGAAGGTATGCCCATAGTTGTATCCAATGCGCCACACGAAGAATAATCTGCAAAAAATTGGTTCCCTTCTGTTTATTAAACACAATATCATTTCTACTAGTCCATATCGACCAACAAAGTGCAGAAATGCCAATACGAATATGTTCTTTATCTCGCTTATTCACCCCATTTAACCAATTACCAAACATGTTAGTAATATTTGTTGGAGGAGGAATGTTATAAGCAAAAAAAACCATTCTCCAAATCAGTTTTGCAAAAGGACAAGAGAGAAACAGATGATCAACCGTCTCATTGTTATCATAGAAACAACATTTTTGACAACCTATCCATTTTCTCTTAATCAGATTATCCTTAGTAAGTAAAACCTTATTACTAAGAAACCACATAAAAATCTTTATCTTAAGGGGTACTTTAATCTTCCATAGGTATTTTCTCAGAAATCTAGTATGTCCATTCATAAGATCAAGATACATAGATTTAACTGAAAATAAACCTGAGTCTGTTAGTTTCAAACAAATTTATCATTATCATTTGTCAATTGTACAGACATTAGGCGTTCACACAAGTTTAACCACAAATTCCACTTATGTTCATTAAGGTATCTCCTAAAACCAATATTAATAGGAGATTGACCCAACACCGTAGATACCAACACATTCTTTCGTTGGACAATATTGTAAAGAGACGGATATTGTTGAGCTAATGACACCTCACCAAGCCAAACATCTTCCCAAAACCTAACCATCGGTCTCCCGGATCGGACGATGGCGGCGCTACCTGTGTCGTTTTACCTCTTGGAGCATCGTTTTGGAGCAGGTGCTGGATGTTGGCGGATATTGGTGGAGTGGTATTCATCTACCACATTGTTGGCACTGAGTCTCGGTGGCATGGTGCTGCAGAGTATCGACGATGGATGACGTGAGTTGGTGTATTGTCAGCCCCTTCATCCCACTGTAGGTTTAGTGAGGTGGCTTCGAGGTTGATCTTTTGTATTGTTCTTGTAAGATTTTGTGAATAATCTAATAAAAAAGTCGTGTGCATCCTTTGGATGCAGAAGCTGGGGAGATTTTTCCCCTATTTTGGAAAAACAACAACAACAGAGACGCTGTTTTGGGCTGCTACTAGACCTGAAAACCAACCTACCAAACGGACATGGCCCAAATCTTCACGGGATAAAAAAAAAACTCTGCACGGATGACCAAACAATGTGGTTTTTCTAACTCGTGTCCCGTCTCGACCGCAGGTGATGTCTTTCCACAAACACACTGATGCCATAGAATCAACCGAGCTAAGGGCATGTGCAATGATTGATAAGACCGTCTTATCTTAATCCTGCCACATAATTTAGATATAACAGTAAAACATGATGTATAATGGATTATTTTTTAGTCTTATCTTTAGTAACGAGATATCCTAAATATGCAGTGAGAGAGATTTGTTAAAAGATCATCCCTTAGCTAAGAGAAGGCAAAGTTTTTTTTCATCTTTCTTTTTTCCTTCATCTCAATATTTATCGTACGTGACAATGCTAAGATATCACAATTATACATGGCCTAACCAAACGCGTCCGTGGTGGTGATGCGGGCATATTTGCGAGGCCGGGCCATGCGCTCCCGCTCCTCGCCGTCGTACTCGTACCGACAGCTGAGCCTCCTAACGTGGCACGGCGCGCGTACGTGGCGAGGCACCGTACGTCACACGCGTAATCTAGAGGCTATCGTGGCAGACGCCTCTCGCGGTCGCGGGCCTACGAGACGCCGACGGATTTTGCGTGTCTAGGTGGGACGTCACTGACTCACTGGTGCTAGGCCGCCGCGCGCGTCCTCCAGTCCATATCTGTGGGCATTCTTGGCAATTGGCACGGCGGCGCCGTTCCAGCGCCTCGTTTGCTTCACCTCAGAGACAAACGGCCTGACGTGGGGCCGGCGAGTCGGTGGGCGGGGCCCGAGGTTTCGGGGATCGGAGAGGAATCCCGGGCAGCGGCCCGTCCTGCCCGCGGGCACCCATCTTCCCGTATAAATCCAGGGGTATTCGCTGGGTACCCGCAGTTTGCCGCTCTCGGCACATCACCTCGACTCCTGCCACCGCTCCGCCGGTTTCGCTTCTTCAACCTCTCCCAGGTAGCCCATCCACCTCTTCTTTCTCTTCTTCTGTTCCGCGGATCTGCCGATCTGTTCATGTGTATCATCTTGCAGCGAAGGATCAATCGAAATCGAAATCTCATGTTTCTTCATTATGATGTCTACTGTTCAGGCTTCAGATCGACACAGGAAAGGGGGGCAGACCAGAACATGGCGTCCAACTACGTGGACACCACCGGGGAGGAGGGCACGTTCCACGGCCCCGGCCACCACAGCAGCAGCACCACGCCCACCGGCTCCGCCGCGTCGCCGAGGACCACGCGGAGGAGGTGGCCCGGGTCGGCGTCGGCGCCCTCCGGCGCCACCCACGGGCCCGCCTACAAGTGCGTCTGCGCGCCGGCCACCCACCCCGGCTCGTTCAAGTGCCGCCTCCACCGCACCAGCCCCCAGGGCCCCTCTTCCCCGACCGCCGCCAACGCGGCGCCGTCCTCGTCCTCCCGCACCGTCGCGGCGCAGTGACGTCGCAGCCCAGCCATCCTTCGAGCCGACGAATCGACAGCGTATACATGTCACCGTAATTAACAAAGGGAGCTTTATTTGTTCCTCCCTTCATCGATGTAGCGGTTGTCATTGGAAAATAATTCTTATTTATCTCTCTCTTTCTCCCCATCTTCTGCTGGGATGTTCACTTGAATGTTCTTTTCCTCCACAAAAAGGAAAAGAAATCCCCTGTTTCGACTAGGCATCTTGCTTGCTCAGCTTTGCCCCCACCTCCGTTTGAAAATTGGGATGGGGCAAGGAAAGCATTTGTTCTGTATTTTGTTCATCCGTGTGCTCTTCTCCTGTGAGAGAACTAGTATTGCAGTGGGATAGGATCCATGCTTCTTGGTTCTTGCTGGAGCTGAACGTGCTGATTTATAGTTCTTCAGCACTTCAGCTGGGACACATATCTTAGTAGTAGGAACAGGTTTGCTAATGCAGCTGAGCCAGTCAGATATAACCACTCCTGTGATCTTATTTATTAGGTGGTAAAAACTCAAGTTGTAGTCACAGACCTGCTACTACCATGCTGCTTCGGGCCTCTGTTGATGGTTCACTTCACTTCAGTTCTAGCCGCTCTGATGCTGTTTTTCTTAAGCATTCCTTTAATCGAGAGCATTGCTCTGTTTCTTACACCAACAAAAAGATCTATGCTGAATATTCACTAAAAGAAGAGGGGATTCTGTGTACTACACCCCTAAAAACAAGTAGGGAAAAACATAAGAGCATCTCCCCCAAAGCGTCCCCCAAACCGCGCCGGATTGAGCGTTTGGGGGACGTGTTTTGTTCGTGCCGCGTTTGGAGGACGTCGCTCCCAGCCGCGTCCCCCAAACGCCGCCCCCAAACATTTAAAATAATTTTTTTAACACATAAACCATTTATATCAAATGTAGCATATGAATAAAAATGTTTGCGAGGATTGTTTTCAAATTAAATTACAACAAACAATAAAACAAGTAATCAAATATAATAAATAGGGCTAGATGCTACATCAAGGTGCCACGGTATTTCCTTTGATCCTCCACAAATACTCAACGAGATCAGCTTGAAGTTGCTCATGCACATTGCTATCACGGATCTCTGCGTGCATGGCGAGAAAATCAGCAAAATATGCAGGCAACTCATGATCAACCTCCGCGAGAGGGCCTTGACACTCATTGGGACCAACATGTGACCTAACATGATTCTTGCGGTCATCCTCGATGATCATGTTGTGCATGATCACACAAGCCTGCATCACCTCCCACATTTGGTCGTGAGACCAGCTTAGAGCAGGGTACCGGACAATGGCAAATTGTGCTTGAAGCACACCAAATCGTCGCTGTCCATGGCTAAAGCAAAATCAATGGTTAAAATTGCGCCGAGGCAGACGACGCAACAAACAGCGGCCAATCGCGCCTACCTGGCAAGTCGTCGAGCACCTTCTGTGCGTGGAGGTGGGCCGATTGATTTGACGCGTTCGGGACGCGCATGACGCGGCGGCGGCACGACCGATCAAGCGGGAGCCCCGCCGCGACAACGGTGCCGACTCTCGAGAGATCGACGCCCAAATCGCCGGAAAATCCAAGGCGGCGGTGGGCGGGAGGCGCGGGAAGGAAGGAGCGACGAGAAAAGAGGCGCGTACCAACGGTTTATGCAAATAGTTGCCGACATGTGGGAGCCCGCCTCGCTTTTCGTTGTGTCTGGCGTCCCCGGAGCGTCCCCTGTGGGACGGGGACGGGCTCGGGGCGCCGGACACCGTATCGGGCCGCGCCGGACAAAAATGGGTTTTGGGGGACGCGGCTGGAACGCTTTTTTTGTCCGGCGCGCTCCAAATCCCTTTAGGGGACGCTTTGGGGAACGCGACTGGAGATGCTCTAGAAAAGTAAAGGGAAGGCCGCAAAGCGTAGCAGACCTCTCATTTACAAGAGGAAGGCAGCCGCCATCGAGTCCACCTCCTTTGATCCGGTGAGCAAGCTCATTACCATCAAACACTCGCGGACCTCTCTCTTTCCAGATATACCACACAACATAGCAGGGCCTGTCTAATTGCGTCTTTCATCCGCGCTTTATAGACACAAAACTGAATCGTACTCCACCAGGTTCTAATAGACAACGCCTAAAAGCAGGCACTTGCCAGAGGCGCATTTGGGTGTGTGGTGTGCGATTTTCGTCGGGTTTCTTCAGTTTTTCTGAGGAAAAAACATAATATATTATGCTAGCGTCGTCTTATTAAAAACCTTACAGTCACTTAGGTATCCCGGTAAAAAAAAGAGTGCATCAAGTTCTACGAAATTCAACCAATAGTTACATCGTCCATGAGAGATTGTAAAATGAAACTAGCTATAGCATGTGATGCGTTATTTATCTCTCTCGGGCAATATTTGAACTCCACCTACCCAATTAGACTTGCACTCAGAATACAATCGGCATAGAAATCTTCACCCGAACAATACTTTATAACATCAGTACACTCCGATTCAGCTTCTAGTGAATTGCATCCAATAAGAACCCCAAGTTCAAGTCCGATTTAGCCCGATTTAGCTTCTAGTGAATTGCATCCAATAAGAACCGCAAGTTCAAGGCCAGCTTGCATAGCTTATGCTTCCGCCATTGTTGCAGAAAGGACGTGATCAATATATTTGGCAGTATCAGCTACGAAATTACCTTGATTGTCCCGAATTACAGCTTCAGCAGCACCGGTGAAGTCATCCACGTTAAAGGCAGCATCAACATTCAGCTTCAGACAAGAAGCTCTTGGCTTCACCCACGTCCTCTTCTCGTGACTATGAAGCGGCATGTTGGCTTCGCATGATTAGCAACCAAAGCACTGATAGACATAACACACCTAGGAAAAAGGCGGTATATTTTCTCCATGAGTTTATCTCCTACAAAGCCACCAAATGTACCATGTTGCGATAGCAACAATCTCATGTATCTTGATAGATGAATAGCTAGGTAGTGGTAACGGTGGTGATTTGAGAAGCTCCTCCAAAACTACCGAACCAGAACGATCCACCAGACAAGCATCAGTTATTATTCTATCAATACCAAGTGCCCTCCATATACTTGCTGCAGATTGACATTTGAAAATCATATGGAGAACATCTTCAGGTCGGCACTCCATATACTTGCTGCAGATTGACATTTGAAAATTATATGGAGAACATCTTCAGGTGCCGACTGACAAAGAGGGCATTGCCCCGAGGTACCTGTATGTTGGTTGACAAGAATTGATTTCAACGGAAGAATGCCATGCATCGCCCTCCAACAGAAAATTTTCACATTAGCCGACACATCCAAGCTAGCTCCATAGAATCTTCCAAATATGATTGTTAATGGCTGTACCTTGGATATGTGCCCGACAGGTTACGCCATTAAACAGGTGTCTCCATTCTGTATGATATGCCAATCTTACTGATATTTCGGATTTTGTACCATGCCAAGATATAAAGTCCTCAAAACTTTATCGAAAAAATAAAGTCCTCAAAAGAATTTGTATTGAGTGGAATTTGCAATATCCTCTGAACATCCAACGAGCTAAAAATATAGTGTAAAAGTTATTGACCCCACTGGCCCGTGATTGGGTCGATTAATTCATACACTTTCGTACACACATCATTACCCCGAGGCGTGATTACCTTTATGTCATGGCTTGTTGGAATCCATTGGTCCTTCTAGACGTTGATAGAGGTACCCGTTCCAACCCTCCAAATATATTATCTCTTAAACGTTTGAATGCCGGCTACAATACTCAGCGAAGTAAAGGAATACCCTGCCTTCGGACCAGCTTTGAGAATATTCCCATCTGGGTAATATCAGCACTTGTGCACATAATGACTCCGGATCAGCAATTAGTCTCCAAACTTGTTTAGCTAGCATATCAAGATTAAAATAATGGAGATCTCAGAATCCCATACCTTCATCCTTTTTAGGAAAACAAAGTTTCCGTCATGCATACCAATGCATCTTCTTCCCTTGGCCATCATCACCCCACCAAAATTGGGCAATCACATGTTATTTGTTAGCAAATATTTTTTGGAAGTTTGAAAACCGACATGGCATATATCGGGATAGCTTGGGCGACATCCTTCAGTAAAATTTCTTTGCCTCCAATTCAAAGATATTTCTCTTTCCATCCCTTTATGCTTTCCAATACTCTTTCCACGAAGTGAAGGAAACAGTCACTTCTATCTGCTCCTACCAAAGCGGGTAAGCCAAGATATTTGTAAGAGAGTGCTTCTGTATTAATGTTCAAGGTATTGCAAATATATCAACTCTCGTTTCAACATGTGTGTTAAGATTGAAAAAGATCCTGGATTTTGCCACACTAACAAGCTGTCCCAAATTTGCAGAGTACATATCAAGAACTTGCTGCAATAAGATATTATTATTCATATCTGCCTTTAAAAGAATCAAAGAGTCATCAACAGAAAGTGAATGTGATACCGTAGGACTATTTCTGCACACCTTGATCCCTTGCCCTTCAATACAACCAACCTCCTCAGCATGCAACAAACAACTTGATAATCCCTCCGCACATAGGAGAACGGTTTTCTTCAGTTAGTTGTGCATGTTTGGTCTTTGGTTCTAATTTCTTTTACTAACTAGATCATGTTCTTTTTTATAATGCTGGGAGCTTCCCGCTTCCGTCCACGAGGTTCCGTGAAAAGAAAGTAGAAACAGCCGATCGCCAAACGAGCTGTGATGTTTCCTGTTCTTGATCACACAATCTACAAATCACATTGCAAGACAGACAGGCCTCTTTCTCAACTTCATGTCAGCCGTCCATTTCCTATTCCAGCATCAATCATAGGAAACTTTAAATCTTTCCTTCTGCTGCTGTATTATCATGTGATACTGCCGCAACATTTGGACAAACCTTGCGTTGATTTGTCCCATGTGTAAATAAATAAATACGTATAAGATCCAGTATCATATATGTACTACATCCATCCCCACACGTTATCATATCATGCACCCGCTCCGCACCTGCGCTCACGTTCTTCTGTTTGTGAGATCGCAAGTAGCTGAACAAAAACAAAATATCCTTGTCAGTTTTAGATTTGCAAAATGTAGCGACACACATGAGATGGTTGGTATGTCATGGCCCTTAGTCGCCCTCAATTTCTTATCTCCCTTTTATGAGCATACTAAGTACAGATCCTGATTGTGTGAACATAGAATGTCACTGTATTTATGCGAGACGGCGAACTGGTCGGTTAGGTAATCGGTCACTAGTCAATTTTCTTGTTTCGTTTGTGGTTTTTATTTTTTATTTTGAACGAAAGCAGCCCAAATGATGGTTTCAGCTGGTTCAGGTTGTAATTCTCTCCGCTCTTTTTGAGTCATGATTTCAGGATCTGTTATGGTGCTCGCAGTCTAGGTTCCTTATGTCAGGCCTTTTCTTTTTGTTTTTTTTTTTATCGTGGGTTTTTTTTAGTTCTGGCTGTTAGGCCTTTTTGTTTGTTTTATCGTGGGCTTTTTTTTTGTGTTCTTACTGTTAGGCTTTTTTTTTTTCTAAGGCTCTAGGCTTGCTTTCATGGGAGAGAGTACTTGTTGAAGAAGTGAACGAGCAAATAGTTGTGTTCATTTGAACAATACATGTAATTGCATTTTTATCTCTCGTGAATTGCATTAGTCATATTTTTCCGACGTGTAATTACATATAGTAAGCATTCACTTATATGCAGTGTTGTGTGTAACTGAAAAGCCTATATTTTTTGATGTGCAATTGCACACGTATGTGTAAGGCTGTGTGAATCAACCGATGCAGAGGCCGGGGATCACCCCATTTCGAAAAAAATGTGTAATTGCACATATATACATAATAATTGCATATGTGCTATTTTTTCATAGACGCAAAATTACACGTTGATATGTAACTTGATATATATGTGCAACTTTGATTTTGTGTAATTGCATTTTTTTTGTCATGCAAGCCTTTTTTACTTAAAATACCTTGATTGAAAGATTTACGACCCGGTTGATCGGTAACTAAAGAAATTCTCAACCGAGACAGTCTTCAAAAAATAAGCCATGTCCTCGCACTTTCTCCTCAAACAGCCCATACAAGTTCATCTCAATTGTTGAGACCAATCAATGAAGGCTAGCAGATCAACAAGTAGACAATATCTTCAGCAAGATAACGACGCAAGTTTGTCACTGCTAAACCCACCAATGAAGGTCAAAGCAAGAGCTGTCACTTTGGAAGCGATATCGACAATGTTGTCCATGTAACATCTGGCTCCAACCTTGACTGAAACCTCCCAACACAATGCCTCCACTCTGGATGATTAGACCTAAAGAGATGAAGATTATCAAAGCTCATCGACGACGCCACCATGGAGAAAGCGAAATTTTACATCTAATAAAGCAAAAGTATTACGATGGAAAGTCACCATGATGATTGATGACCATGTAATGGTCCAGTACAAAACCATCGCTTACTTCGAGGCAATAAATTCCCTCGTAGACTGCGACATACTAGTAATTGCAGTGCCCACGATCGAGCTACCTTCCAAAACCACATAGGTTAAATGGGCTAAGCCCAGGTTGTTTGTTTTTTCCGATGCGGACTACAATCCATCGATAATCCTCTGTCCTAGTTTCCTGTACGGTTTTTTTTCTTTCTGTTCAAATTTGAAAATTGTTTAAATTTAAAAATGTTTAAAATTTAAAAATATTAAATTTTTAAAATGTTTATATTTGAAAATTTTCAAATCTAAAAATGTTCAAACTTGAAAAAAAATGTTCAGATTTAAAAAATGTGAAAATGTTCAAACTTGAAAAAAAATCAAATTTAAAAATTGTTCAATATTGAAAAGTGTGAAAAAAGTCCAAAATTAGAAATTAAAAGAAATTCACATTTCAAGAAAATTTATAAAGTAAAAAAATTAAAAAGTTCAGGTTCTATAAAACCTTAAAATAAACCTACAGAAAAAACGAAAACATGCAGAAAACCGAAAGGAAACGGAAGAAACCAGAAAAGAGAAAAAAAGCCGAGGAGAAACCAACATGCCTCGCTAAAGGAACTGGCCTAAACAGCCCCCGCCCTGTGTGCCCCAGATACGGGCCACGCAAGGGAACTGCTATACGCCGATCTGGTCGGCGTGTGCGGGGTGCCGCACACCCCCAGCGACCAGGTCGGGTAGTTTGGGCCGCGGCCCATTAGCTCAGGTACGTTTTTTTTCTTCTTCTTCTTCTCTTTCTTCTGTTTTTTTCTGTTATTAATATTTTTCTTTTTCAAAATCTAACATTTTTTATGAAATTATTTTTCAAGATTTTTTTCAAAATATGAACAATTTTAAATTCAACAGTTTTAAAATTTGAACGATTTTATATTTTGAATATTTTTAAAAAATTATATTTTTCAAAATTTGAACATTTCTCACGTTTGAACAGTTTTTTAATTTGAACGGTTTTTAAATTTGAACATTTTCATGTTTGAACAATTTTCAAGTTTGAACGATTTTTAAATTTAAACGGTTTTTAAATTTGAACATTTTTCATGTTTGAACAATTTTCATGTTTGAATGAATTTTAAATTAGGTCGGCGCGTACCGCGCGCCGCACACCCTGCGTGCGGTACGGGCCGGCCCAGTTAGGTGCGGGCTGCCTCCTTTTTCGATTTTTCTTTTCTTTTTTGTTTCTTATTTTCTGTTTCTTTTTTTCCTGTTTTCTTTTTCCTGTTTTCTGTTTTCGTTTTTCTTTCGTTTTTTCTGTTTCCTTTTTTTTACTTTTATTTTTCAGATTCGAAAAATAGAAATATTTAAAAAAATTAAATTAAAAAAGTTTCAAATATAAAAAACCGTTCAAAATCTGAAAACCGTTCAAATTTAAAAATCGTTCAAACATGAAAAATGTTCAAATTTAAAAACCGTTTAAATTAAAAAATTGTTCAAACATGAAAAATGTTCAAATTTTAAAACCGTTCAAATTAAAAAACCGTTCAAACGTGAAAAATGTTAAATTTTGGAAAATATAATTTTTTGAAAAATATTCAAAATATAAAATCGTTCAAATTTTAAAACTGTTGAATTTAAAAATGTTCATATTTTGAAAAAAAAATCTTGAAAAATAATTTCATAAAAAATGTTAGATTTTGAAAAAGAAAAATATTAATAACAGAAGAAAAAAACAGAAGAAAGAGAAGAAGAAAAAAAGAAAAAAAAACGTACCTGAGCTAATGGGCCGCGGCCCAAACTACCCGACCTGATCGGTGGGGGTATGCGGCACCCCGCACACGCCGACCAGGTCGGCTTATAGCAGTTCCCACCGACCTGGTCGGTGTATAGGGTTTGCCCCACGCAAGGCGGTGAATAGGATTCACCCAAAATGGCCGCTTACTTCAAAGCTGCAAATATGGGCTAAAACTGGATCCAGACTCTTCGCAGATTGGGATTTCATTTGTGCGGGGAAGGTAGTTCTCAAAAAAAAAATTGGGGAAAAGGTCTTGCACATCTGCTACACTTCGATGGGGACCTGGTAATGGATTAGTCAAGCATTGCTGCTCTAGCAACTCCACGATGGATTGTTCATATCACGGTGGAATCATTCGAGATGATATCTGATCGGATGCCTACGACCAGCCAATCTTATAGAAACTGCATGGGACTAGTGACACTAGTTTCTTATGTTGAACCGTGAGGAAATATAGCGAACTTCAGTTGCCAACTGAAAGTGCTGGGCAGGCACTATGACCTTTTGTAATTTTGTCTGTTCAGTGAGTGATGAGAACCATGATTTAATCTAGCACGATCACCTCGCATAATGATCACTCATAAACTCCTATCAGTTCTCTCCTGAATAATCAGAATAGAGTTTCGACACCGTACGGACCTTGACATGTAGAGTCTGCACAAGGTCACTGAACACTAGAACACCGGAGTGATTTGCACAGCGATCATATGATTCCCGCAGTTGACCGTGATGCGTTCCCGTGTGTCATCACGACATCACGGTGCACAAGATTGGCGGTTCCTTAGCATTGATCAATCACCTTGGAGAGAGCAAGATTCAGAAGGACCACACATACAGCAACGACGAAAGAGTCGTGTTGTTCTTCCAAGTCCCGACTTCCCGAGCAGAGCCGTGCTTCTCTCTTTCAGTGTTTGCCATTTGCATCGCTGCAACTGCAACCACATGACCAGATGTTCTATCAAGTGCATTGTGGAAGGAATTGCCTCGGGGAAGTGAAGATCACCGCTGGTGTGGGAGCATCCATTGATATGATCTGTATGGTCGAGGAATGAGACCGTGGGTCGTGGTTGTACAGACTACAGAGACGGCGAAAGATCGATCGCTTATCTTTCCCTGGAATCAAATCATGTGCTGAACGGGGGGCTGTGACCGCGTGAGGGGCCGTGCTCCATCTGCAGTTCCAAATCGGAGATGTGGTAACAGCGTCACGTTCAGGTACTGTTCTTGTCTGTCTGGTTGGACTTGAGAGGATGGAGGGATCTGTGCCGCCTGCCTGCCTGCTTTCCTGTCCTCGAACGTGCGGTATTGTGTCGCGGAATCGTATCGTTCTGTGCACTTGCCTTTCAGTGAAAAGCTTCATGACGGGCTCGTCGTTTCACCCAAGGCATGTGTCTGAGATGCAAGTTATTCACTAGACTGCTAGTGCTAGGCGTTCCTTTTTAGATGCTGCACGGTCTAGTCTGATTTGCTAGCTCCAATTTTCTTTTCTTTTGAAACGAGATGGCTCCAGAAATTGGATGATACAGAAACATGTTCATGTAATAGTTATAGCGTTAGAGGCATTTCAGAACATACCTGATAACCTGAATATCAGTATGCCTGCAGTGAAACTATAACGGTTGTCTGCACTCGTTTTTTTTTTTTTGGAACAAAGAGAGGCCTCGGAGACGCCAAATTTCTATTCAACTCATAGGCAAGATACATCGTTTATTACATATCCCTGTGCTTGAAGAGATGGGAGAATAATTTGCAGAGGACATGGGGTTTCCCTATGAGAAGAATTTAAACAAGTGAAGATAGGCGTAGACATAGATTGTCTTAATGCCTGTTGAGCGCATTTGTGAGCTTCACTGTTCAGGTTCCTTCTGATGTGATAAACCTGGTACAAAGACTGGGAAACAGCTTTGTACTTAGCTATCTGTTGCCTGATTTCCCAAGGGACCTGTGGGTGCCAACAAAGATGTTGTTGCTGCTCTTGCCACAATGATGTTATCTGTTAAAATAGAAACATGATTGAGGTGCAGCAGCTTTGCCACTTTTGCCGCAAGAACGAGAGCTTCAGCTTCTGCCTGAATAACAGACGGTGTCGCCGGGATTAAGGCTTAGATGAAAAGTGATGCCTTGCAATTTGGTTCCTGCAATCGACAATAGATTTCCAGTCCAGACATCATCTTCGCCTCCACCCTTGTATGTGCATTGACCTTCCAGGCAGCATCTGATTAGATCCTGGAGAATTTAATTTGAAGATCTGAAGTGATAGTTTCTCCTTGCTTCAGCACCTCTTCCTGGTTTTGTACCTGCAAGAGATTAACCGTATAGTGGTGTGTCTGTTTGTTGGGTTTCTGGGTCATGTCCACCATCTCAAGATTCTTTGAAATTGCTTGCGCCACTCGATTGATCTGCAAAGGGTCCCGGTTTCCTGCGAAAGAGGCAATCGTTTCGAGATTTCCACATACACCACATAAATGTTAAGACATTTTGCAGTGAGGCATGAGGATGATTCATATTTAAGATGTTCGAGATAATCTGAGTTAGGGAATTGCAATTGGCCACTATATAATCTATGCGTATAAACCATGGTGTAGTGAACCAAACAGCTTTAGGGTCACTTCTTTTGGGCTTCTAGCCCAGCTTCGAGGTGGTGCACCGCTGAAGCCCAAAAGAAGTCTCTAGTTTCTATCCAGCTTATTTCCACCGAGAAGCTCGAGTTACGTGTATTCGGAGAAACTGCTACCGACCAGTTTTTGGGAGCTTCCCGAGCTTCTTCGCTTGGAATCGAAACGGTACGCACAGCTGCCCCTTTTTTTGGTTCTATTTACAGGAAAATGCCCTTCCGCAAGATAACGTTTGGAGAATGATGTTGAGTAATATATAAAGCTCCTTGATTCGCAAAAAAAAAAAAAAGGCAGACTCGCATCCGTTCGCATCGCTTTGTCCCTGGAGGCATCGCTCGCATGAACCCGAGCTAGGCCGGCGCCAACGGCGAGCTGGCTGCTCCGTCCTCGCAGGCCTTCCTCCGTTGCTTCACACCGCTAGTAGATGCCGCTGGAATCCCTCGTTCGTCCCGGCGACGACCTTCTGCCCGCCAACTCACCTTGTCCCCGATCCAGTTCGGGGCTGGGCTCTGCTGACTATCCAAATCATGCAGCAACACATTAACCTTGGCATGCCGTCCTGATAGAGTGACAAAGCAGGTTTATAAAAGGATGCAATAGATTTGATCAGCTGCTCCTAACCCCGGCGGATGATTTGCTATCAATCCACTCAATTGTGCCGGCGTGCATGTGGTGCGTGCCACTCTTCGTTTTGGTTCTTTCTGCCAAAAAAATGGCCATAAGGTAATTTGGATGGAGTTCGCATGTATTCTTCAATGATCATTATGATCTGAATTTGACATGCCCCCAGAAAAATGGTCATAATTAGTGCATTTTTACAGTTCAAGGGCATTGCGGACTTTATCCAACTCGACATGAAGCATAAGCCCGAATTCCATAAGCTCGAAAGAATAGGAAGAGCAGTTTTGGGGAGCTTCTCACCACCGGAGTTTCTCCCCACCGGAAACCATAAGCCAGCTTCTATATAAGCATAACACCCAAAAGAAGTGGCCCTAAGGGCATGTAAAGAACAAATGAACATCGTCCTCTTCTAAGCCACACCGACAACAAAGATTGCTTATGTGTTTAGAAAACTTACCTGCATGTGCTCCAGTTGGCATTGCCTTCCTGAGCAATCTCCAACCAAAAGTCTGCACTCTTGGAGTGATCTGCTTGTTCTTCCAAATCTGATTTAGAAGATGAATAGTATCTTGTTGTACTTGTCTTGGTGCTGGTTCACCAAGTTCCTGCAAATTCGTAAGGCAAGCACGATATGCAGATTTTGTTGTACATTTACCTGTTGGAGTTAGCTTCCAGCTCAGAATATCTTCATCTTGCGATTGAATTATTGGTGTTTGCTTGATAAAACTCGCTGTCGCAGCTGAAAGAGCATGTCTATAAGCGGACAGTTCCATTCTTGTTTATTGGCCAGCCTCAGGTCTTTTACATGGGCTGGATAGACAATACCTGTGGGCTGAGAAATTAAAGCTTCGTAGATATTAGCCCAACCCTTGCACCAAGGAGTGCTCCAAATGGATATATTGCCTTGGGTGATTTGGTAGAAAGAGTGAGTTTTTAGAATTGGAAGGATTTTTATTATGGAGGACCAAAAGGCAGATTTTGGGACATTCGGGTTTGCGCGCCAGATAGAAGAATCTGGAAAATATTTGGATTTGAGAACTGCATGGAGAAAGTTGTTTGGTTTCTCCGCAATTCTCCATGCCGCCGTAAGAATAAGGGCTTGATTCATGGCTTGAAGATTTCTAATTCCCAAACCTCCTTCATTTTTGGGGGTACAAATATCTTTCCAAGCTCTCAAACAAAGACTTCTCGCATTACTCCCATCCACCAAAAGTTTCGTATAATGGCTGTCAGCTTTGAAATAAAATTTTTGGTGAACAAAATATTTGACATGTAATAGACAAGAATGGAAGCAAACACAGATTTAATGAGTTCCAATCTTGCATCATGGGAGAGTTTATCAGCTTTGTAAGTGCTAAGTTTAGATCGGAATTTATCAAAAACAAAGTTGTAGGCAGCCGCTCTATCTTTTCCAGGTAGGATGTGGGGGTGGCCAAGATGGATGAAATTTTTGTCTATGATTGGCACAAGAAAGATTTGTCTGATCAAATGAGCGGTAGAAGATGGGACCTTTTTGCTGAAGATAATTCCCGATTTACTCCAATTCGGTGTTTGACCTAAGTGATTACAAAAAATTGCAATATATCCTTCATCGTCGTTATACTCATCTTTCCTGAAAGTTGTTGTGTTCGGGTACTTAAGAAATGCAGCCAAGCGGGAATTGCAGGTGGATTACTAAAGGGTGGCAGGCAGGCCTCGGACACATCTTCTTTTCCACAAAGGAAAAAGGGCATGATCTCTCACCCCAGAAGGTTGTATGTTATAAACGCGATAAACAAATAACGAAGAACGACAAAAGAAAACGCAGCGGAGATACGAGATTTAACGTGGAAAACACCTTCCAACACAGAAGGAAAAAAACCACAGACGCCAGCCAGCAAATACTTCACTATATCGGAGAGTGTTTACAAACGCCGTGAGTTATCTTATAACAAAAGAAGCCTGGTAACCGGGTGTATACGTGAGCACGCGCCCATTGCTTGACACGTGGCACACCTTAAATCCCCCCCACACCATCAATTTCAAGTTAGGAACCCACATCCCCACTAACACAATTCGTAAACCATGCAGGACCCACCCGTTCGAATTCAAAATAGTGGGGCCGCAGAAATTTTTTCTCCCCTGCCACCTTTTTCGAATTCAAATGTATGGACCCCACCCCACGAATGGTCCCCACATATTTGAATTCAAATTATGGGTCCCGCAACAATGGACCCTACCTTCAAAGATAAATTTAACTTGCTGGTTGCATTCACGCGGACACATTTGGCTCTTTAATAATAATCACTTCATCTTTGGTTCATAGTGTCGGCAAAGCTGAGACTTCATCTTCCATTTCTTGATTCACCATCCCCAACTAGAGCAGCCATTACAAACCATTGCAGACAGCTAGCATGTCAAAATCCAATCTTGATTCACCAATCAGCCCCGCTGTAGCTGATAGTTTACGTATTTCATATCATCGCCACCGCTCCTCTCGCACAGCGAGAGCAGTTACGTTTTGTTAACCTTACTTTTTGTAAGCTTTGACATGATCCTTTCACCGGTTAACCGAATGAACCAGCCGTTATAGAAGATGAACACCCCCGTCTCACATGTAGTAATACATGTTTTCTCTCAGTACAATCCCATAACAAACTGCTATACGTTTTCTGTCTGAGATTTTGTGAAGTTTAGCAGTGCACCACCACTATCCGCACAGACCTTTGGAGAAGATAAACAGTACAACAAGTTCGTTGTCTTGTTGCGCGGCATGTGTTCCTTACACCTTGCTACCTGACGATTTAACTACTCCAGCTTTCTAACCAACCACGTGTCCAGATGCTCAGCTTTCACGTGTCCTACTGTTGCTCACAATGCACACCCATCTCTATCCTATCACGCGAGATCGAGGCCCAATCATTTGATCCCCATTTTCTCTCCAGGGCTCGTTGTATGTTCGATGCCCTAGCAAGAGATCATTATATATGGCTCTACCCTGGCAACTCCCATCTCTACACATTATTCAACATGTCTTCCCAGCCAGAGAACATTAATCTTAGAATCGCACCTCCTTTCTTCCCCCTAATAACATGCCCTGTATGCCGCCGAGCTAAGGTTCATACATTCGTCTCAACAGCCCATGAGACCCTACGCCAGCGTTTCTACAAGTGCCCTTTCACCTCCGTAACCACTTCTTTTCTCACTCCTCTTTGTTCTTCTCATTCATTCGATTCTATCATTTTTTTCCATCCCAAATTAATCTAAAAAGCCCAATCACAGGCCAGCCGCCATCCGTCGGTCATGCGCTTTCCTGAAGAGCGAGTCTGAATACGGAGCACACATGTGGCATTTCGTGGCCGTCCCAGCAATCCAAAGGGCCATACGTCTCGATCGTGAAGTAGGAGCTAGCTCATTCCACATGAGGCGTTCCTTTCTCGAAACAGAAATTTTTCTTGGCAGGCTCATACTTCTTGCCTCCATAGTTATGATAATTGTTATCAATGTAACGAGTAGCAGGGCGTAAAGTTTTTGCCAAAACTACCCGCCCATATCAACGATGCAGCTGGGTTATTTTAGTATTTTCTGTATGCAGCTCTCGTACCCGCGTTTTTCCAAGCCTTGGCGCCACTCCCTCACGCGCGAAACGCTCCCGCCAAAATGAAGCACTGATTATTGGCGCTACCAATCATAGACTGGCGGGACCCGCAGCCCACGGGAATCTCTCTTACACAAGCATAAGACAAAATTAGGCGCTGCTATCCGGTTGGACGGAACCGGATCTCAAAGCAAAACGTGTGGCATCCGGTGGGTGCTCACGTATACACCCGGTCACAGAATCCACTCTCTATCTTATAATCTGATAAATCTTAGCCGGCGGCTTACAAGATGTATATATACGTGGTGGCAACGATCTGTACCGCGGGGGGCTGTCGCCCCACGCACCCCCCTTCGCGGGCATCGGCACGACATACCGGCGACGGGCCTCACTCCACTCGTCAGAACTTAGCCTCCATTTAGTATATGAATTTAGATCACAATATAACATTGTAGTCCGAGAATTACGAAATCTCTATCATGCAATTCATAACCGACAGCTTTTCGGAATATAGTTCACCTTTGTATTTCTTTTACACAAAGGACAAAAAATAGTATGATTTGCTGCCCTCGAGTGCTGAAGTAGGCTTAGCTAACTTTTAGATATTTGTGTCTATATAAAATAACTACGCATATTCATCTGTGGTCTTTGAATGATGGATTAATTTGATACGGCGGGACGCACACAATCTCCTGATGATGCTGCTCACATAAATTAAGCTACTATGGCTATCTGAGTCGGCCGTCACTTGTTAAATCACTCGAGTTTTGCAATGATATCATCGTATATGCTCTTTTAGGTTAGTTCCAAACGTCCGCAGGTAGGCATATTTGCCCCTGCCCCTCCAGCTAGTATGATGACATGACGACAAAAAGTCCAAGTTGAACACGGCGGCATCTGCTCCTGGCGCAAGTCCAGCTGCTATTGGTCCATGTTTTTAAGTAGGGTCACCACAACACAGCTGCCATTTTCTAAACAAAGGGTAATACGCATGCAAATACAGTACGGATGGACCTAGAATTAAAGCCGCTCTGCACTATGAGACCCACAATCACATGGGAACAGATTATCTCCCTCGTGAAAATCATCTCTCTCTTCCTCGTTTGTCTCACCGTGGCAGCCTGCAGGCATGGATTAGTCGAGCTTCGCCGGGATCGACTGCTCAGCCGCGGTGCTGGGAGATAGTGCCGGCCTCAAGTTTGGGACTCGCTGATCTGGAGGGCCCCGCCTAGCGATGTGGTGTGGTGTTGCGGTTGCGCTGGGAGATAGCGCCGGCGACACCTCTCACCGAGCAGCGACGCGGCAGAGGTGTGCTCGCCACCGACTCAACGCGCAGTCGCCGAGGGCAGTCTGATCACTCAGCACGCCGACATCGTCTCCCTCAGCTCCACCTCCAACCAAGCAACGACGCAGCGGAGGTGTGCGCCCTGCGACTAGGTACTGTCGCTGCTGCCGTACATCGGCGAGACGCCGACGCGGCACATCTTGGAGGCCTGCACCCGGTGCGTGAGCACCCAGAACATCTTGACCCTCCACTTGACCACCAGCAGCGAGTCCACCTCCATGACCACGGCGGCGGCTGTCGGCTCCTGTGCGGCCATCTGCAGCGGCAGCGTGGCCGCGGGGAAGACCTGGACGGCGAAGCTGGCGGTCAGGTGTTTGGTGCTGCCGCTGTCGATGAGTCCTGCGGGGATGTAAATGGAGCCGATCTCCCCGCCGGCTTAGGCGATGCGGAGCGAGCTGTCAAAATGCGCGAGCGGCGAGCGTTTGGTGTGCTCGGGAACGGCACACCGGAAAGGTCGCGTGCGATCAGCGTTGTTTTCCTGGACTCATGGGGCCAAGGGGATGAGCAGGGAAACATGTCGACGTTAGGTAGACGAAGACCATCTCACATGTCCTCTGTGCGGTCGTACTGACTAAAACAGTCCTGAGGCTCCACTGACTGGCTTGGGACCATCTCCCTGGGTGAGGCCATGTACATAGTACTACCATACCTAATAATTATTCAATTTAATGGAAGAAATACCCTGTCATCGTACTGGTTCTACTCATGACGTGGACCAATAAAATGGGGCAATCAGATGCCCTTTCAGTGCACCAGTGGGCAAGCGAAGTGTAGCCGATTTGCAGAAAAGATTTGTCATATACCACACCACTCGTCTACTTGCAACTTTGTAGCCACAAAAAATACCTGTTGGCTGTCGCGTTATTTTTTTTTTTTTTTTGCGGGTAAAACTAGATCTTTATTAAGCAAAAGGGGTTACAAGACGCTCTAATTCCAGCTCCTGGAGAAACACAGGAGGACCAGAACCGAACGATAAAAGAGATTGGCTGTCGCGTTATTGATCGTTAACGACATAGTATTATTTGGTTAGCGCTGTAGTGTCCTCTGCAATGACATTGCTGGTGCATCATCCCGTTAACCACAGCAGACAACTTTCAAGGCACCGGCAAGGTTGCTGAAACATTACATGATCCGAATTGAATATCCGGATTTGATGCTGCATCTCAAGATATTCAGAGTGAAGAAAGTAAGAAACAAATTTCCTAACCGTTTCACATCACCAGAACAACTCAAAGCTCCCACACCATTTTATTATGCACTTATAAGCATTGAGCTACTCTGTTCTTGATCGACGCAGCTACACACTACTGTGCGGGGTGTTGGTTCCAATTAGCGACAATTAAATAAAAACTCGGATGGAGTAGCTGCTTAACACGCACAGAAGCTGTACTCGTAGCTAGCTTACCCAAATGAAATAAGATTTGAAGTAGAGTAGCTAGCCGATTTCGTGTGAACACCGTACAGGCAGCGTGTAGACGAGGCGCAGCAGACGTCTTATTATCCATGAGAAGCTTCTAGGCAGGAAGACAGCGGCGAAGACAGACGTACGGACGGACGCTCCTCGCCCACAGACCACACGAGTTCTGAAATCTTTTTACGTCGCTGCTCCCAAGAAAGCTCATTCCGTTAGCTGATCGATCTGCACCTTGCAAGCCCGGCCGTGGTTCCAATATCCTTTTTTAGTTTTTTGCGATATCTGACGTCGCCAGGGTTGTCTTCTTCCTCCCTCCCGAGCGGCCAATTCTTCCGGCGACCCGATTGAGCTGGTTGGTTTGACCTTTGGCAAGTCGGGTAGCCGCGCACACTGATCGGCGCAGAATCCCGAGCCTGTATACGGATGGATTACGGAGGCTGAGAGCGACGGAGCAATTTGGCACGTCGCTCTCGCTCAAAAACGCGACGCCACCGTATATGCCACCACGTCCCTGTCACCTAAATCGTCGTTGCCATGCTTGGGTCAATGGCTGCTTCGAGGTTCCTCTCCGCAAAAGAAGCGTTACAACAACGATAAGAAGGTGTACATGAACATGCTAGAGATACATGGAGGCAATGCAGTCTAATCCACTAGCTACGATCATAAGCGTGTGGTGATCACGCGCCAGATCTGAATGTGCTGTTAGGTTCGAACCTCCGATCCAGATCCAGATGCTGATGTATCAGCGACTTTACGGTACAGTTTTACTAACTGCTCTTTGTTATCAGGAATAGCACATCTCTCCCACTGAGATAAAAGTGGTGCGGACTATGTGTGCAATGGTATTACTGTAAGCAAACGAAGCTGCGTGCTCCCCTACAGGGTTTATCGATCATTGGGCTCATCTTAATCATTTTTACTGCAACACAATGGCCATTAGTCTACCCTGTGAGGATGACTCGTTGTCAGGTCATTGTAGTCGTCCACGTACGCGTGACAGCAAAAGATTATGGACCCGGTTACAGTTTTGCCACACAAATGTGGAGCACACGGAATTGTTACCCCAAACCCTCATTTAACTAGTCTGTCAAACAAACAGATGCCAATTCCGCCCATCTTTCCTCTTTGTTTCTTAAGATACGTTGAGGGTATATAGTATGAGCTATGCTGAAGCTGACAGCTTCGAAGAAAATACATATCTTGTAGTACAGGTACGAAGATCGGTTGGGCTTTTGCATATTTCTGTTCGAGGATATAAGCGCAGATCTAGTAATACATACTAGCCTTGTCATAAATCATTTCTTCAAATGGTTAGCGAATTTGCGAGAAGACGGCAAGCATTACTATTGGCTGATCGACTGAATTCTCAATGGCTTTCAAGCCCCGCACATACCTATGACTTTCAGGTCACTAGGTTGATAAACGCCATAGTTTATGATCAGGTCAACTAGCTGAAGGTTTATTTATTGATGTATGGTGGGTTTAAGGGGAATTGCTCCCTAATGAGGTCACACAATGCGATTCTGCAAGTCTCTGTCATCGATGAGTGGGCAGCTAATAGTGTTCCTGAAGATTCTCAAATGGAATAGTATTTTTGAACTCGCCGTGAGAAGATTATATGCAAATACCCTGTGCTTTTGGTTTATCACAGCACACTCCTACTTCTCATCAGTTGGACCCCTGCTAAATAGTCTCCTACTTTCCATCACATTACACTCCTACTTTCCATCCCTTTGTAATTAGATCTGCCGCTGCTGAATAGTCTTGGATTAGTTTACAGCGGATCCACGTTGTGATACCAGACACGGCTCGCATGCTGCAAATGAACGGTGTGCACCTGTACAAGTCGGACAGTCAGACTAGTAGTCTTGTGTACGGAGTTCCAACTTGAAGGAATCTCAAGGACCACCAGGGCTTCGTGCTAACCAAACACGCAGCATCTCATCAGCAGTTATCTATTCTGATCTGATACTACTGTACTATCAATCAGCGCGCCTGATCTTGTTGCCCGCCACCCGATACGCCGCCGGGATCGATGCCTTTCGACCAACTGCAATTCTTATATATAAACACTTGGTTTCAACTCATTGGGACAGGTGGACTAGAAACGATCAACTTACCTGTTCCGATTTACTTCTACTCACTGGCTATGATCGCAAGCAGGGTGCATGTATCTTGATACGAAATAATGAACAGATGTACCTGATGTATATACGTAGCGTTGTATATGTCTTGTATTGTACCTCTTGGTACCCATATATATATATGAGATAGCCACATCCGTATTGGGTGTCGAGCAGTTCCCAAAACCCTTTGTTTTACATGGTATCAGATTAGGTTACGATATCTTCCGCTGCACCCACCGCCGCCGTGCCGATCGCATCGGCCCCGCCTGCCGCCGCCGTCGCGCCGGCTCCTTCCGCCGCCGTGGCTGCCCTGGCCGCTGCTCCTGCCTCGCCCTTCCTTGCCTCCCGCCGCTTGCCATGTGGTGGCTCGCTCGCGCCGCACTCCCCGGGTGCCCTAGCTGGCCGACCTCCTCATCGACCGTCGCCGGGACTTGGCGCTGAGGGCGATCCGCCGCCGATCGTCAACGGTGGCCCGTCTTCCTCGACCACCGCGCACATGCCGTCGTATGGTGGCCATCCGCCGCCCCCGGTCTATGGCGCCCCAACCGCGCCGATCTATGGCGCCCAACCTGCGCCAGCGTATGGCTGGTCAGCGCCGACCTACGGCGCGCCGCCCCTGCAGTCGTATGCGGCACCTCCGCCGCCGCATTATGGGGCCGCCTCTGCGACGCCCTACGGGGCCCCTGCTGCCCCGATCGCACCCTACGACGCCTATCCGTCGCCGTCCTACGATGCGGCCGCGCTGCCCTATGGGGCCTCCTCGGCGCTCACTGCCCCTGTGTCATCTATGGAGGTGGCACCGCCGGCGCCGTTCTACGCGCCGCCCTCGCCAGCCCATGCGGACCCGGCGGCACCGTCGCCGTTCTACTTCTCGCATCTCCTACCGCTGAAGCTCACGCCGGACAATTACTTGTCGTGGCGCGCGCAGGTGCTCCCGCTCCTTCAGAGTCGCTACTTGGTGGGGTACGTAGATGGCTCACTCCCATGTCCGCCAGTGTATCACCCGGTGTATCACTCATGGGTGGCCCAAGATCAGGCCATCCTTTCTGCCATCCAGTCGTCGCTCACACCGAGCGTTTCGTCGCTGGTCCTCTTCGCCTCTACGTCGCGGGATGCATGGACGGCTCTTCACAGCAGCTTTGCCTCACAATCTCAGGCGCGTGCTCATGCTATTCGCACCGAACTAGGTGAGACCAAGCTTCTTGACAGCAGCATCACGGACCACTTTAACAAGATGGCCGGCCTCGCCCACACACTCGCCTCCATTGGCCAGCCGCTTCGCTCCGAGGACTTCACCACCTATGTTCTGAATGGCCTTGATGATGATTATGACAATCTCGTTGAGAACATCAGTGGTCGCGACGACCCATTGCCGCGCCGTGAGCTCTACTCGCGCCTCCTTGGTCGTGAGCAGCGTGTCAAGGTGAAGCATGCCTCTCCGAGCTTCTCCGCAGCCAACGCCGCTGCTCGCGGCAAGCCACAGAAGCCGCCAACGGCGGGTGGCAAGTCGACGCCCGGGCCTTCGCCGCCTCAGCGGTCCGCTGCGCCACCTGTCACGGGAGGGAATCGTCCCCGTGCCTGCTGCCCTTCTTGCGGCGCTCAACAAGCGTGTCAGCTGTGTGGTCTTGACAACCACATCGCCTCTCGCTGTCACCGGCGCTTCAAGCAAGACTTCCTCGACATCGGCAACAATGGCAAGGGCAACGACAAGCAGGCTGCTGCTGCTATGATGGGTCAGGAACATGGATATACTCCGTCCTATCCCATTGACTCGTCATGGTACATGGACACGGGAGCTACTAATCACCTGACGAGTGAGATGAGTAAGCTCTCCACCCAGGAGCCGTACCGCGGTCATGATCAGGTTCACACCGCCAATGGAACAGGTATGCGCATCTCACATGTTGGTCAGGCTTCCCTCCTCGCACATAATTCTCGCCACTTGCATCTTCGTAATGTTCTTCGTGTTCCTTCCGCCACACGTAGTCTGTTGTCTATTCCTCAACTTACTCGTGATAATAATGTCCTTGCTGAATTTCATCGTTTTCACTTTTTCATCAAGGATCGGGACACGAGAGTCGTTCTGCTTAGAGGTCGTCTTCGCCATGGCCTATATGCGCTTGATGCGCCCCCTGCGCCGCATGCTCCCTAGGTGTTCAGTGGTGTGCGTGTGTCCTCTACACACTGGCATGCACGCCTTGGTCATCCTGCTGCTCCCATAGTTCGCCATGTTCTGCATCGTCATGAACTTCCAGTTGTGTCCAATAAAAGTGTAGAGACTATCTGTGATGCCTGTCAGCAAGGCAAGAGTCACCAGCTTCTGTTTTCAGAGTCGAGTCGTGTGGTTAAACATCCTCTTGAGCTTGTGTTTTCTGATGTATGGGGTCCTGCCCAGACATCTGTTAGTGGCCATATTTACTATGTCAGTTTTATTGATGCTTACAGTCGATTCACCTGGCTTTATCTTATTAAGCGTAAATCTGATGTGTTCGATGTTTTTATTCAGTTTCAAGCACATGTTGAGCATCTTCTTAAGCATAAAATTCTTCATGTTCAGTCCGACTGGGGGGGGGTGAATATCACAACCTCAACTCGTTCCTTAGTAAGCTTGGGATCTTGCACCGTGTGTCTTGTCCTCATACACATCAACAGAATGGCGCCGCTGAACGGAAACATCGCCACCTTGTAGAGACTGGCCTCACCTTACTAGCTCATGCCTCCGTTCTGTTTCGGTTTTGGAGCGATGCTTTTTCCACGGCTTGTTTCTTGATAAATAGGCTTCCATCACGACTCCTACAAATGAAAACCCCCCTTGAACTCTTGCTCAATGAACTCCCAGATTATACACTTCTCAAAGTTTTTGGGTGTGCATGTTGGCCTCATCTTCGCCCGTATAACAAACGTAAGCTAGAGTTTCGGTCTAAAAAGTGCGTCTTTCTTGGGTATAGTTTCCTTCACAAAGGGTACAAGTGGCTACATGTTCCTACCAACCGCGTTTACATATCTCGTGACGTAGTGTTTGATGAGAATGTGTTCCATTTTTCCGCACTTCCGAATAACTCTTCTACACCCATACCACCTGTGCATTCCATTACACCGTCGCCTGATCAATTTGTAGATGCTGCATATACTCCTGCGTTGCTTCCTAACCATGCTGCAGGTATCGGACGCGGCGCTCGACTTGAGCTCCTGGATGATCAGGCGCCGGACGAGGACGTCGATCACGTCCGGGACACTGTTCCCGTGCATGCCCCATGCATGCCGGGTCGCGTCCCCCAGCCCACTGCTTCCCTGCCCGTGGCAGCTCCGCCCACCACAGCTGCCTCGCCAGGCCTAGCGCCAGCACCGGGCGCCTCCGTCGTGGCCCCGCGTGGGCCGTCTCCGCTTGGCCCGTCACCACCAAGCTCCCCGCCGCTGCTTCCGCCTGGCCCCTCGTCGCCAGGGCTGGCCTCGCCACTCCCTGCGTCTCCCGCGCCCGACTCATCGTTGACTTCATCGTCGGCCTCTGGCTCGTCCTCTCCCGTACCGCCAGCTCCTGTGACTCGTGGACCTCGTACTCGCAGTCAGTCTGGGATTTTTCGTCCAAAGGAATGCACGGATGGGACTATTGCATGGATTTGCTGCTTGTGTGGCTGATGCTACTGCTGACCCTACTGCTGAGCCTCATCATTTTCAGGATGCTCTGGGTATTCCTCACTGGCGCACTGCGATGGAGCAGGAATTTCAGGCTCTACTGAAGAATGACACTTGGCCTCTGGTTCCTCCTGTGTCTGGAGTCAATGTTATTGATTCCAAATGGGTGTTCAAAGTAAAGAAGCATGCTGATGGTTCTATTGAACGCTACAAGGCACGCTTAGTTGCCAAGGGTTTCAAACAGAGGTATGGTCTTGATTACGAAGATACTTTCAGTCCAGTTGTCAAGCCCACCACCATTCGCATGCTGCTTTCTCTGGCTGTTACTCGAGGTTGGTTTCTTTGTCAGCTTGATGTACAGAATGCGTTTCTGCATGGCATTCTTGAGGAGGAGGTTTATATGCGTCAGCCTCCAGGCTTTGTTGATCCTACCCGTCCTCACCACCTCTGTCGCCTTGTTAAGGCTCTATATGGACTTAAGAAGGCTCCTCGTGCATGGCATGCACGACTTGGCTCAGTTCTTCGAGCTCATGGGTTTGTTCCGTCCACTGCTGATACATCACTGTTTCTTCTTCAGCGTCCTGAGGTTACTATGTACCTGCTGGTTTATGTTGATGATATCATCCTCATCGCCTCCTCGATATCACTGACCGCCTTGTGTCTGCACTCAGTGGTGATTTTGCTGTTAAGGATTTGGGTGCTCTGCACTATTTCCTTGGTCTGGAGGTCTCACAGTCTTCTGCTGGGCTGACTCTTACACAGCAGAAGTATGCTCTGGACTTGCTGCGCCGTGCTGGTATGTTGAAGTCTAAACATGCTACCACTCCTATGTCTGCTACTGATCGCATGTCTGCTCTTGATGGAGACATTCTTTCGCCTCATGATGCTACTGAGTACCGCAGTCTTGTTGGAGGGCTGCAATACCTCACTATCACCAGACCAGATGTCTCTTATGCAGTCAACCGTGTGTGTCAGTATCTTCATGCACTTCGGACGTCCCATTGGTCAGCTGTGAAGCGTATTTTGCGCTATATCTGCCTCACTGCCTCGTATGGTTTGCTTCTTCAGCCGGCCCCATCTTGTGCGCTTTCAGCTTTCTCAGATGCGGATTGGGCTGGTAATCCAGATGACAGGTGATCCACGGGGGGCTATGCAGTATTCTTTGGTCCTAACTTGATCGCCTGGAATGCTCGCAAGCAGGCTACAGTGTCTCGCAGTAGTACTGAAGCTGAATACAAGGCAGTTGCCAATGCTACAGCTGAGCTCATATGGGTACAGTCTTTGTTGAGAGAGTTGAGAGTCTCTCAACGTCAGTCTCCAGTCCTTTGGTGTGATAACATCGGTGCTACATACCTCTCTTCCAATCCGGTATTTCATGCCCGAACAAAACACATTGAAGTGGACTATCACTTTGTCAGGGAACACGAAGCTACTCCGTATCAAGTTCATCTCTTCCAAGGATCAACTTGCTGACATCTTCACAAAGCCTCTTCCACAGCCGCAGTTTGTAGGTTGTAGGCGCAATCTTAACTTGATTTGTACTTCAGGCCATAGTTAAGATTGAGGGAGGGTGTTAGACTGTATATACGTAGCGTTGTATATGTCTTGTATTGTACCTCTTGGTACCCATATATATATGAGATAGCCACACCCGTATTGGGTGTCGAGCAGTTCCCAAAACCCTTTGTTTTACACCTGAAAATGTACAAGAATGTTATGTTGTAACAGTTTGGTAAACAAAGGTTCTAGTCTAAAACTCAGCTAAATCAGACCCTTTGTTCTCAGCTAAAGCAGAAATGACCACAAGTTATTGCCCTCGGATGCTTGCAACCTTAAGAGGTAACCAAGAAGGGCATCTATTTCTTGTTGCCTCTTTTCAAAATCTGAAATCTTCTCTTCATGGATCTTTCTAACAACTTCTAGTTGTTTTTTAAGGGTCACTAGGAAGGAAAAACTCCCAACATGAATATATTACTTCAATAGGAGTTACAAGATCAAGCCATTGACCTCCTTTTCATGAGTTTATCGATCAAGATAAATAGGTCGTGCCATTACAATACAAGTATCGAAAGTTTTCAAAAAGAAAGGGGGAAAAGAAAAGAGAAAACCCGACCATGATGAAAAGCTAGCGTACATTATCACCACGAGAACAATTAGAGATTATCACTGTAGATTAGGGCTTGTCATTCATGGTGAAGGAAGCAAAGGAGTTTGCCAAGTCGCAGACCATCAACATGTCCAATTCACCAGCTTACTATGCACAAGTCGAGTCAAGCAACAAAATTATGATTAAGATCATCAAGAATAATAAAGATTATGCAAGGAGACGGCACACGGTTTTGTTCAGGGATTTGTGTACGCATTGGATTTCAAGACATGGTGCTACAAAAGTAAAACCATTTGAACTCATCCAAGGACAAGAATTCGTTTTACTCGTAGAGGTGAATCTAGGTGACTAAGGTTATCCAAGTAAAACTAGTTATCGGCGGCGTAATATTATGGTCTAATGATGGAAGACCTTGACAAAGTTACCAATAAGTGCATGGTTGCGCTAAAAGATTAAGAGAACGCAAAGGTACAAGTAGCCAGATCGTAGAACAAGATGGTCAAGTTGAAGAGATTCCATGCCGAAGACCTAGTCTGGAAAGTTATATCCTACCGTCTGGTTCAGAAGACAAGAAATTCGACAAATGGTCTCCGAGTTGAGAAGTCCCTTTCGGGGTTATAAAAATAGTTTCAAAGAACTCGTATTTGGTGAAATCTAAGGAGGAGAATCTATTACCTTGAGCTCTCAATGGAAGATCTTTGAAAATATTCTACCCGTGTGAAAGAGCATGGAGTCTCCATGTGTGGTTCTGGTAAGTGATTACAATCTCAATAGACTAATGTTTGAAATGATTTATATTTGAAAATTTTGTCCATAAGCAATGCTTGAACCATATGTTGGTTTCAAGGTTGAAACAAGAAGAAAGTGAAGAAGATCAAGTGCTGACCAATGCATTATTTAAGGAGCGATTCGAGGGTTGGTTATGTGAGTGTGAGCATTTTATGTGTACCTTTAAGAAATTATCATTATGAAGAGAGAAGAAATGAATCAAGTTTGATCAAGTCAAAGTGAAAGTTCAAGATGAGCATCTATAGGAGATCATATGCTTGAAAATCATCATCTATTTGATGATAATGGATATGTGAATATATGCCTAAAGAGAGGTTCTCCCATAGTGCAGTATGGGGGATCAATTCACAAGAGTTCACCAAGAAAAGCGCAATCAAGAAAGGCGTTCCATCTTGACCTAAATAAGATTGTCATCACCAATATCAAGTGAAATATGTGCAAGACAGAGGGTATGACACTGATAGGTTTCTGTTTTATCGGTCTCATGATGTTGGTTGGGAGACCGGTTATAGGTTAGATAGTCGTACAATATCAAGAGGGATCTCATATGAGTAACTTGATCAAATCGTTTGGAGGAGATCTCAAACCTCTACATGCTTGGAATCATATTTATTTGTTTTTATTTGGATGTTTTATCCATGTGAGGATTTATTGTTTGTGGTTATTTTCATCTAGTTCATAATTTTTTTATTAAAACAAATTGTTGCGGGTTTTGATGTTTGAGTTTTTACCCGTTCTTTGTAAAGGATGGTTCCTCACCTCTATGTACTTTATATTTTATCCATTGATAGTTCTTTTTGTTGATACTACTTGCCATTATCACAAATAGGGCTCTTCATTTATGGTGAAGGAAGTAATTGTGCTTGTCGAATAGCACAACATTAGGATGCCCAATTCATCATCTTACTATGCACAGGTCGATTCAAGCAACAAAGTTATGATTAAGATCATCAAAAATAATGAAGATTATTCAAGGATATGTCATGATGTTTTGTCCAGGGCTTTGTGTATGCATAGGATTTCAAGATATGGCGCTACAAAAGTAACTCCATACGAACTCGTCCACGGACAAGATGTAGTTTACTTGTAGAGGTGAATATAGGTGCCTTGGAGGATATCCAGGAAAAATGAGTTATTGGTGGCTTAGTATTATGGTCTAATGAAGGATAACCTTGGTGAAGTTACCAATAAATGTATGGCTACGTGAAGGAAATCAAGAATGAAAATCTATGAATAATCAGATCGTAAAACAAGAAGGTCAAGCTGAAGAGATTCTATGTCGATGACCTGGTCTAGAAAGTTATATCCTATTGAGCGGTTCGAAAGACAGGAAATTTGTAAAATGGTCTCCGAGTTGGGAATTCCGTCTCAGGGTTGTAAATAGTTTTGGGAAAGTCGTATTTGGTGAAATCTAAGGAGGCACATATATTACCTGGGCTCTCAGTGGCAAATATGTGAAGAATTTCTACCCGAGCGGAAGATAATGGTGCCCCCATGTGTGGTTTTGGTAAGTGATGATAATCCCAACAGATTAATGTTTTAATTGAATTATATTTGAAGGTTTTGTCCATAGATAATTCTTGAACCGCATGTTGGATTCAACGTTGAAAGAATAAGAAGATCAAGTGATGACCAAGGTGTTATTCAAGGAGAGATTCGAAGATTGGTCATGTAGAGTTGAGCCAATGACGAGTATGTCTTGAAGAATAATATTGTGTGATTATTGTATGTGTACGTTTAAGATATTATCATTATGAAGAGAGGAGAAATGAGTCAAGGTTGACCAAGTTGAAGTGAAAGTTCAAGATGGGCATCTATAAGATACATGTGCTTGAAGATCACTGTTTATTTCGTGATAATGGATACGTGAAGATACACCTAAAAAGAGGCTATCCCACAGTAGAGTATAGAGGAGAAATTCACAAGACTTCACGAAGAAAAGCACAATTAACAAAGACATTCCATCTTAGGTAGACAAGATCTGTATCACCAATCTCAAGTGAAATATGTGCAAGGCATATGTATGACCTTCTCTTTTACCGGTCTCATGATGTTAGTTGGGAGGCTCGGTTATCACTAACAGAAAAAGGCTTACCAGTGACGGGCATGTTTTTCGCACTGTTGACGATAGAGACCGGCGTCACGAGTACACAACCAGTAGTAATGTGTACCAGTGATGGACATTTGATATCTGCAGGTACGATGCAGTGCTGACGAAAAAATGATTTTGGTCCGTCTCTGGTAGTTGCTCATCTTGCGACCGGGGGCACAACTTGCGACATTCCAGTGGAGACAAGTGCTCCAGATCTGGCGATAATAAACAAAACGAGGGCATGAGCAGTAATGTATTGGTGACATGTGTAGATAACAGGAAGCCACCAACGCTGGTGTTCATGTGATGGACTTCGTTCCATATGAACTATCGTTCTTATCTTGCCGCCGGCGACCGAGTTATTAGCCGTTTGTTATTAATAGTTCACTGCTGATGATCAGATTTAATCTCACCTTGTCATTAGTTGGTTAGTACCGACAAATAGTGTTTACCCAGATCGTCTCTGATAGTGTAATTTGTGACGAGCATCCGAATCTTGTCCATCACTCTATATTCCAAGCACGGGTGTTCGTATTTCTTTGAACGCCACTGGTTGTAATTTTCAAATTAAAAGAATTCATTATTTTTCATTTAATCGCAATCTAGGGTGGGTATGTACAAAAGCATATGTTTCAAACTGATCCAAAACGATACAAATTCAAGAAATATGCCACAAGGACTCCCTTTGTTCCTTAAGCGTATTCTTGAATTTGTATCCGTTTTGTATCCATATGAAACATCTACTTTTGTACATACCCCATCATAAAATGTACAAAAACAGAGGAACTAGCAATTTGCAACACAACTTTCTTACATCCATAAGTTAAGTTTGTTACTCAATAGTGGTCCTCATTTTCACGTGGCAAATTGTTCAACTTTCAAGAAAGGCAAAAGGAAATTATGAAGGACCACAACTTGAAATTGATCCTCTATCTTCTGTCGCGTGATAAGCTTTCACGTAGAGGAGAGGCTCGTAATATTTTGTCTATAGCTGACAAGATTCATGTTTAATAAGCACTATCATGCATGTAGAGCATGCATACGTATTTAGATAGTTCAACATTAACGAAAGAACAAGCTAACCAAAGGGGATATAAGCATCATAACAAAGAAATACATTTTATAGTAATGAGCCCACTGGATATGTAATAGGCACTAAAATTCATATATATTGCAAAAAAAAATTAAATCCAACACGATTAATAGGCTAAACAAGTACTATTATGACAAATATTTGAGGCGACAGTGCTTAAAGTGATGTCGTGGACATAGGTGTTGCTACTCCGTCCAAGAATCAGGTCAGGAGGATCTTCCCACCTCTAGATCAAGGAGTTCTTGGTTCATGTTCTGGCTCTGCATGTTCTTTGCTCATTCACTCCTCTACTTAATGTCATCGTTGTCCGTGACAGACACTATCTGCTTCCGTAAGTAACCGCAACTGCTGAGCACTTCCCTAATGTTCCTTGCTCTCGCTACTCTACAACATCCCACGTTTGCAAGAAAGAAGTATTCATTCTACAATAAATAGAAACTAGTTATAAAAGTGAAATTGGAAGAAGTATCTGACAAACTGAAACTCTATTGAAGTACAACGGGATATTGGATAACATTAGTAGAGTACAAGAAGGATATAAATATGTCATTGTAATCACAAGTAAATAATGTGTACATGTGAAATTAATTAAACCATTAACCTTTAAAATCATAAATGAATTCTACTGAAATGTAACTCTCAAATATAGCAAACCATTGTCAAAATATAATGCATTTGCATAAATAGGGAAATATTTAAATCAAATTGTCTAACCATGCATATACGATCGTCATTCAAATATAGCAATAATGGATCATCACCATGACTAAGTAAGAAGATGAATTATATGAATATATAGTGCGCGCGAAAAATAAATACATATATGTTCATATGTCAAATATAGCAAGATATATTATCAACATGGTTAACTAAGCAAAGTAACTACATATGATGGCTGCAGAGAGTGCCTGTAGGGTATAGTGAAAGAAAAACGTGAACATAGACAATTGATAATCATAGTACACAAATTTTACCAATACCTACTTTAAGAAAACAAGAAAGCATACATATATGATAAAGAAACCATATTAGGCAAATATAATAGTCCAACAAAATATCAACTGAAAAATAGATGTACAACATTTAACTCACATTTCTATGAACAATTAGACAAATATTTGTCGTAGAGTATGCTCATACTGGTTTTTGTCAATTAATATGATTCATGTTTAAATAAGCAGTAACATACTTGTAAAGCATATATATAGGTGTTCAAAAGGTTCAACATTAACAAAGAAACAAGCTAAACAACATGATATAAGCATGATAATAAAGAAATATATTTGATAGGAGCGAGCCCATTGGATAAGAAATAGGTAATGAAATTCATAGTTAAGAAAAAATGAGCTTTTCGACTATCTGCTTCTGTAAGTAAACACAGCTTCCGAGCGCTTCCCTGATGTTCCCTTTCTCTTGCTGCTCTACAACAACAAGACGTGTTTGCAAACAAGAAGTGGCCATTCTACAAATAAAAGGAAACTAGTTATGTAAATGTAATTAGAAGATAGAATCATCAACATGGTTACCTCATCATGTAAAGTAACTACGTATGAAGTCTGTTGGCTTGACCTTAATATTAAAATTGTTGATGGCCGTAGAGAGTGCGTGTAGGGTATAGTAGAAGACAAACATGAACCTGATTACATAATAACTTCTTCAGATAAACAATGTCACCTATATTTTCACTAGATGAAGAATAACATACATAATCTTCTTATCCCTATTGAGGTAACCAATGGAAAGGTAAAACAATACTAGCACACAGATTTTTGTCACTTCCACATGCATAGTATCAAGTTACTCCAAATAAAACACACATCCCCCTCCCAGGTTCTTGCATGCATGTCTGATCAGAAGATAACATACATGAAAGATGCATCTATCAATATATCAATCACAAAATATCCAATTGCATGTCATTACCAGCTCATAACAAAATATCTATTGGAAGTATGCCCTATAGGCAATATTAATATTGATATTTTCATGGTAAATGTTTATTCTCCATACTAGAATTGTATTAAGCGAAAATATTAATACTTGTGTGGTTTGTAAAAAACATTGTGTCCCTAGTATGCATCTACTAGACTAGGAGAATGACATGATGAACAATACCTAACTAAGTGAAGCAATTAAATCAAATCAGTTTAAAATTGCTATAGCTTTCCAATGTCAACTATACCAATCCTTAGACCATGAGATTATACTACTCCTTAGTACTGGAAGAATGCTTTGAGGGCATCAACCGTCACTTCGTAATTGGGTGATCATTTGGGTACCTCAGAAAGTACTTGTTGGGTAGTATTCCTCAAAAATGGGATTTGTTCATCCGCTTGACGGATAGATATACCTAGGCCCCCTCAGGTAACATACATTCTAAATCGCTTGCAAGCACGTGACTAATGAGTTAGGCACAAAGGAATGGTGTATTACGGTACAAGTAAATAGTACTTCCTATGAACGAGATTGAACTAGGAATGGTGATACCGACGATCGAATCTCGCGCAAGTAAAATATCGGAGACAATGGGAATGGAATATGGGATTGTTTGAATCCTCGACATTGTGGTTCAACCGATAAAGTTGTTTGTGGAATGTGCCAGAATAATCATGCACATTCAGATCATGTTGTCGATTATTGATCGGAGAAGTGGTCTCGATCATGTCCACATATTCCCAAACAAGTAGGGTCACACATTTAACGCTCACCGTCGCTAGGGTAGAAATGGGACATTTTTTATGGTGAGTCCTAAGATTTTTCGGAGTCTCATATTGTATCCAGGGCATCACAAGTAGCTTTAGAATGGTCTAGAGATTAAGAATCATATATGGGAAAGTCTTAGGGTATCGGAAAAGTTTGAGATTTTTTGATATCATATCGGAGAGTTCTAGAAGGTTCCAGGGGGTGCACTAGTGGGGCCCAATTTTTTTAAGGGGCCATATGGGACCAATAGGGCATTTCCTAGCCTTAATGGAGAGGCGCACTAGCCCCAGAAAGGCCCAGACGTCCAGCCTCGAGGGAAACCCTAAAAGGGGTCGGGCAATCAATCGTGGGTGGGGGCATCCAAGGAGCCTTTCGTGCCTTATATAAGTATAAGGGGATCAAGGGGCTGGGGAACTCAAGCCCTATCTTCCTATCCTCCCATTTCATTGTCCATTTTCTCCCTCCACAGCAGCTTGGCAAAGCCGTGCCGGAATTCTACCATAGCCACCATCGTTATCGTGTTGCTGGCTGTTAGATCTCATATACCTCTCCACCATACTTGCTGGATAAAGAAGGGGGACATTGTTGTGCTTCACGTGTGCATAACCCGGAGGGATCACCCATTGCGGCGTTGATCATAATGGATCACGAGGACAATGACTACATCGACTGCGTTAAATAGGTTTCTGTTTAGTGATCTACAAGGGTATGTATATCTCAACATCTCTTGCTACTAGCATCTTGTATATTGGATCTTGGCTCTTGTAGATTGTATCTATGTTTTGTTCACTCTCCATAGGATTTTTTTTGTTTTCTATACTGTGAATCCCATCAGTGTTATCGGAGCTAGATCTATGCGTAGATGCTTTGTACGTGCGAGTAGAAAATAATGGTTTTGTGGGCATTCGATCTTCTTGTTGCTACCTCCCTATGTGTACTGATTTGTTTCGTGGGTAAGTGGGATGAAGAGTCCCAGACAAAGTTTACTCGTACTACGAGAGACCCGTTCTGCATTTGACATGCAACTTTTATTGCATAATTAGCAGCTGATGGGTTTCTGTCTCTCTCACTATAGTTGAAACTATCTTTGGAAAGGATGGTCTAAATAAGGTTAATAAGCAACTTGTATTATCAGAGTTTTTGGTTTATGATGCGTAGGTAAGAACGGTTCTTCTTCTACCCATAGAAGCCATGTAAAAACTTGCAACAACAAATATAGGCGTCTGATGGCGGTTGACGGGCTTGATGGAGTGTCTTGATTACTCCCCGGCAACGGCGCCAGAAAAAGAGCTTGATGAGTGCAGAGAGCACACCGTTGGGTAACCCCAAGAGGAAGGTATGATGAGCACAGTAGCAAGTTTTCCCTCAGTAAAAAACCAAGGTTTAATCGAACAGCAGGAGAAAGGCGTGACTTCTGAAGGAGTTGCTAGCTGACTTGTGGCAGGGCGCACTACCGGAGTCAGCAACAACGTGGAACCTGCACACAACACAACCAAAATACTTTGCCCCAACTTACAGTGAGGTTGTCAATCTCACCGGTTTTGCTGAACACAAAGGATTAACTGTATAGTGTGGAAAGAGATGTTTGTTTGCAGTGGAATTAAAGAGAACAATGCTTGCAGTAAATAAACAGAACATGAAGATTTTATCAGTGTAAAAAAAGGATCGGGGTCCACAGTTCACTAGAGGTGTCTCTCCATAAAGATAAATAACATGTCGGGTGAACAAATTACAGTTGGACAATTGACAGAATAAAGACCATACATGACAAGATGATTACTATGAGATTCATTCAGGCATTACAACATAATACATAGATCGTAATCCAACTGCGTCTATGACTAATAATGCACCTTCCAATTATCATCTGAACCCCTTCCAGTATTAAGTTGCAAGCAACATATTATCGTATTAAGCAATATGTGTAAAGTAAATAATAGAATTATCCTTAGACAAAACATTGCTGTTTTCTCCCTAGTAGCAACAGCACATCTACAATCTTAGAAGTTATTGTCACTCTTCCAGAAAACTAGAGACATTAACCCACTATCGAGCATAAATACTCCCTCTTGGAGTCACAAGCATTTACTTGGCCAGAGTATCTACTAGCAACGAAGAGCATGCATGATCACAAATAACATATGACAAATATATAGTATTCAATATTCATCGGATCCCAGCAAACACAACATGTAGCATTACATAAAGATGATCTTGATCATGATAGGCAGCTCACAAGATCTAAACATGAGGCACAAATCAGAGAAGACAACCATCTAGCTACTGCTATGGATATGTAGTCCAGGGATGAACTACTCACGCATCACTTCGGAGGCGGGCATGGCGATGTAGAGGCCTCCGGTGAAGATCTCCCTCTCCGGCAGGGTGCCGGGAAGAACTTCAGAACCCCCCGAGCTAGGGTCGGCCATGGTGGCCGCGACGGAACTTTTCGTGGATGGAGGCTCGAGTGTTTAGGTTTTCCCCGAGATCGTGGATAAATAGGCGGAAGGGCGAGGTTGGTGGACGCCTGGGGGGGCCACACCACCCCAGGGCGCAGCCGGGGCTAGGCCCGCGCCATGTCATGGTGTGGCCGCCCTGTGGCGCCCCTTCGTCTTTCCTCTGGACTCCGTCTTTGTTACGGTAAAATATCAACTTCAGCTTTTGTTTCGTCCAATTCCGAGAATATTTCATGTACAACTTTTCTGAAATACAAAATAGCAGAATACAAAGAACTTACACTGTGGCATTTTGTCAATAGGTTAGTGCTGGAAAATGTATAAAAGTGTAACGAAGTGTAATCAAAACATATATAAATTGGTGTAAAACAAGCATTGAGCATAAAAAGTTATAGATATGTTTGCAACGTATGAACATCCCCAAGCTTATCTCCTGCTCGTTCTTGAGTAGGTAAGTGATAACAAAAAAAATTGAGGTGACATGCAGCCAACATAATCTTGATCAAATTATTGTAAAAGCATTGTGAGCTGGGATCAAAGTACTCTAAAAATAGGCATGATAGATATAATTCTAACAATAGAACTTAGCAACTATGTTATAACATGAGAAGTAACTCAAACAAAGGATCATGAATAATTGTGCACTGAAAGCAACTGTTTGTTTTTTAGCATAGTGAAAACATAGCAAAGTGGTACTTAGACTTGGCCCTTATGAATTAGCAAAACATAAATGCCAGGACATCTTTAAAGTTCAAAGGGTGACTAGATACAAGTAATTAATTTGAGAACAACCAATATCATAATCATGAATGAATCAATAATAAATTTTGGGACTATGCACATTATACTCATAATGACAACTATGCTCTCTTAATTGTTGCATAAAGCAAGAAGATGAAGACTCAACATAAAAGTAAAAGAAAGGTCCTTCGCAGAAGGAAGCAAGATTAACAAGTTTTGTAAACCTTCCAAAAAGTATGGTACTCATTAGCTTTGAGCTCTCATTACCCCTATCATAAGCATCTTGAATGGTTAAACTTAATGTGAGGGAAAATATGAGTTATATGCTTAACAAATCACAAGTTGAAAATCGCATGCCCCTTGAATACGAGTACCTAAACCTCATGCTACTCAACTTAGGTCCCAAATAAGTTCTTGTCATTGTAAGCATACATGTATTAGTTAGAACACCAACGGGGTACCTCCTGCCCCATGATATAGGAGCATTCCCATACCAAAATGACAAGACAAATAGACAATGAGCATCTCAGCAATCCTTTTATTTACTATGGGCATAGCTTTTTATTGAAGATGCTTCATAGAATGCTCAGTATGGTTTGCTGTAAATTTCCACCATGAATGATGCATGGCTTAAGTTGGCCACCCAGGCATTTCTCTAACATATATACAAACTCCATGAACTTACAAGTTTCCATTTTATTTCACACCGTTAGGCATCAACAAACAAAAGAACATGATGTCAACTAAATAGGAATAAGTGCAATATTGAAAGCGTGCCCCATGAAAGCATGGTTGTGCTAACTCCCAACTCACAATTTTCAAGCATATAATGTTCATAAGATAGTCACAATGGTTCAGGTTTATTAAGTGCAAGAAATAAATGTGCCATCAAGTTTGTGAGAGCTTTACTAACTAATTTTCTCATGACAAGATTTAATTTGGAAGATAGATAAAAACATGATGAATATACTTGGAATAGCAATGATGCTAGTAGGTAGATATGGTGAAAACTTTTGGAAAACTTTGGTTTTTGGTGGTTGGATGCACGAGTAGAGCTCATACTCAGTACAGGCGAATGCTAGCAAAAGACTGGGAGCGACCAACTAAGAGAGCAATAAAGGCCATAATCATGCATAGCGACAAAACATTATTAATTAATAAAAGCATAAAGTGATATTACAAGTGAAAAACTAAATGATCATAGAGGCTTTAGTTGACTGGTTTGTAGTCATAACATGATGTAAACATGTGTTCCAAGTCAACCCAATAAAGCATCAAAGGAGAATACCACAATATTATGCTTTTTATGATGGAAACAACACATGATTTTTTCAATGGAACATTAAGCACTCTCAGCTATTTGAGACAAGTCATGCTACAACAATAACTAATAAGCATATGATAAGAATAACATCCAACATGAAATTCCAAAGTCTATGCCATAGTCTAGACAAGCTTCCTTTCGCATCACTATAAGCATGAAACATTTTACTCGTCTCCAATACCAATCAACTTATTTGAAACAACTCTCATAGCTAATAATCAATAAGGACAATAGAGCTAATCATACCTAAATAAATAAAACTAACAAGCTCTGAACAAAATAAGAATGAAAAAACAAGAGCTAAACGCAGTACTAGCAAACTAGAACACTCGCAGAACAATAAGAGTGAAAACTAGAGTGTCCTATGATACGTCCAATTTGCATCACTATTTTATATCATAATTTGCTATTATTCATTGATATATTTCATATTTGGAGATGATACTTATGTTATTCCATCTATTTTGCATGATTCATGATTATTGGAGGATCGCGCCCCGGAGTCAGGATTCTGCTGGAAAAAGCGCCGTCAGAATGCAATATTTCGGAAGATCAACAGTTGACGGAAATTATATGAAAAATCCTATTTTTCCAGAAGACGAAGGGAGCCAGAAGGGGGAGCCGAGGGGACCCGAGGTGGGCCCACCTCATAGGCCGGCGCGGCCCAAGGCCTGGCCGCGCCGCCCTGTGAGGAGGGGGCCCACAGCCCCCTCTCGCCTCCTTTTCTTCGCGAACGTCTTCGTCCTGAAAACCTAAGCTCCGGGGGATAGGTCGCGAAGAGTCACAGCCGCCTCTGCGGGGCGGAGAACACCAGAGAGAAAAGAGCTCTCCGGCAGGCTGAGATCCGCCGGGGAAATTCCCTCCCGGAGGGGGAAATCGACGCCATCGTCACCGCCATCGAGTTGGACATCATCTCCATCACCATCATCATCATCATCTCCATCATCATCACCGCCGTCTCCACCGCTGCACATCGTCACCGCTGTAACAATTTGGGTTTGATCTTGATTGTTTGATAGGGGAAACTCTCCCGGTGTTGATTTCTACTTGTTATTGATGCTATTGAGTGAAACCATTGAACCAAGGTTTATGTTCAGATTGTTATTCATCATCATATCACCTCTGATCATGTTCCATATGATGTCTCGTGAGTAGTTCGTTTAGTTCTTGAGGACATGGGTGAAGTCTAAATGTTAGTAGTGAAGTATGGTTGAGTAATATTCAATGTTATGATATTTAAGTTGTGGTGTTATTCTTCTAGTGGTGTCGTGTGAACGTCGACTACACGACACTTCACCTTTATGGGCCTAGGGGAATGCATCTTGTACTCGTTTGCCAATTGCGGGGTTGCCGGAGTGACAGAAACCTAAACCCCCGTTGGTATATCGATGCAGGAGGGATAGTAGGATCTCAGAGTTTAAGGCTGTGGTTAGATTTATCTTAATTACTTTCTTGTAGTTGTGGATGCTTGCAAGGGGTATAATCACAAGTATGTGTTAGTCCTAGGAAGGGAGGTACATTAGCATAGGTTCACCCACACAACACTTATCAAAACAATGAAGATTAATTAGCCATATGTAGCGAAAGCACTAGACTAAAATCCCGTGTGTCCTCGAGAACGTTTGGTCATTATAAGTAAACAAACCGGCTTGTCCTTTGTGCTAAAAAGGATTGGGCCACTCGCTGCAATTGTTACTCTCGCACTTTACTTACTCGTACTTTATTCATCTGCTACATCAAAACCCCCTGAATACTTGTCTGTGAGCATTTACAGTGAATCCTTCATCGAAACTGCTTGTCAACACCTTCTGCTCCTCGTTGGGATCGACATTCTTACTTATCGAAGATACTACAATACACCCCCTATACTTGTGTGTCATTCTCCAAAACAAATATGATGTGATCCAACCATATGCTACAGCAAAAAAAACAAAAAAAATAAAGACGCTCCAAGAACAACACATAGCATATGAAGCAATAAAAATATAGCGTCTAGAAAGATGACCTGATACTTTGTTGATGAAGAGGGGATGCCTTGGGCATCCCCAAGATTTGATGCCTGTACCTCTTGGATATTTTTTGGGGTGACATGGGCATCCCCAAGCTTGAGCTATTGTCCATACTTCATCTCATTACATCATTCTTCTCTCCCTACACTTGAAAACTTCATTCATACAAAACTTCACACAATTCTTATTAGCAGCATTAGTGTAATCAAAAATAACAAATCTACTTAGATTCAGTTATAAAATATATCAAACACCCATTAATAGCTACTGTAGAAACTTCTTCAAAAAGCTCTTTCCTCAAAAGAACTATAAAAATAAAGAGATTAAGAGGCAAATACAAATAGTAACAGAAATCTGTCAAAAAAGAACAGTAGGTAAAAATCGGTTTCTTAAAAAATCTTCTGTTGCTCAGATCAAAAAGTGTTCAACTAACGAAAGTTAGATAATAACCCGGGGCATATGCAAAAAAAAATTGGCAGCTCAAAATTACGCTCTGTCTGGGAATACAAATTTTTATGGTGACAACACAGAATCTGTTTCAGGACAGCAACTTCCCAAAATCTTACTTTCTTCCTATTAGAGGCTATTCTTGGAACAAAAATAAAATAAAAATGATAAGGACAGGTTATTACAGAGGTAATAACTTCCAAGACTCAACAAAAGATAAAGTATAGAAATAAACATGGGTTATCTCCCAAGAGTGCTTTTCTTTAACGCCTTTCAGCTAGGCGCAGAAAAAGAGCTAGCATCAAGTATTTTAAAGTGAAGAAGCATCAAGATCAATCACTTCTTCTAACACACAGTTTGTAAAAATAGGTACTTTAGACACCCCTGGAGATGATTTAACATGAAAATCACTCTTAGTTGCACTAAAAGTTTTATCAATTTTAAACATATTATGGGCTTTTGGTTTAGGCACCTTGGGCACATACATGAATTTTTGCTCTTTTCCCACAAAAGTTTTCTCCTTATAAAACCCGAGTGAAGAAAAAGTTGAACTTAAGGTTTCCATAGCCTCCTCTAGTTTACCAATCCTAAGGTTTATACTATCATGGGTATTGCTATCCTCTAAGACAGTGATTCGTTTATTGATACTTTCTATTGATTCATTAATTTGGCTAGCATTATCAAGGAAATTTGGCAAACTTTTCTCTAAAGAGCTTAGTCTTTTTATAACATCTTCCAAAGTGATCTTAGTTTTACAACATTAGTAGGTTGTATTCCTACTAATCTTTCAATTAAATTGCAGACTTCCAAAGCAGGACTACCCAGAAAATTACCTCTCGTGAGAGTATCCAAAACATATCTATTCCATCTAGATATACCAACATAAAAAAATTCTAAGAAGGATCATTGACGTGGGCATTACCCTTCGGGTAACCGACATTGCCCTATCCTGTGCGGCCCAATTGGAGGCCCATGAAGATACCCGGTGACAAGGTGGGCCACTAGGACGGTGTCGAAGAGGATTCCTTGAAGAACAAGACAAAGAGGAGCCAAACAAGGGAAGTTTAGAACTAGGTCTTTTGTAAACCTAGTCGTACCCGAGCAGATCTCTTGAGACCTGGCCCTCCTATATAAAGGCCAGGAGAGGGGCTGCCGAGGGACACGATCAATCTTAGCAACTTTAGCCACCAGAAGTCCAGAGCTAGGTCGCCACAGCACTTAGCCTCTCGACGAGATCACAGCCGAAACCTTCGGCACCCCATTGTAACCCAATATCCTCATAATCAAGATCAGACAGGCAGGACGTAAAGGTTTTACCTCATCGAGGGCCCCGAACCTGGGTAAATTGCTCCCCCCGCTTGTCTGTGAACCGATGTCTCGTGTCAGCCTACAGGATTCCATCAACCCTAAGCCCCAATCGGAGGGCATTGTCGAGGATCACCCTCGTCAATTGGCGCCGTCTATGGGAATACTGTCGGCGCAAAACCCGACATCGGCAGTTCCAATCATGTCATCGACAGCCTCGTCGACGCCATCGTCACCATCGTCGCCAAGACCAGGAAGCCCAATTCGATTCAGCTCCTACGAATTTACCCCGCACAGTGACTCCTCACATTCAACCTTCTCAGATCTGCAAGGAAACATGGAGATGACGTTCGGTAGCGTCCACTACAACGTCAACACGGAAAGTCCTTCGACTGCTGGGACCACATGCCCCCAGGTCAACGGGGAAATCACCACCACCGGCCGCAGGGCCAAGCCTGTCATCATCAGTCGATCTCTCGGCTGGCCTGACCGACTCGACGAACTCGTCCTCGCCACCAACCCCCCGGTCGACGTCCTCAATGTCAGTCGGGTCTCATAACCTCGCATCTTCAGAGATGACCTCATACTACTGTTTAAACTGCGACACTAGGCACGGGCTGGGATCGAGCGACACACCGTTCATCTGCAGCGCCCAATATTCGTCGGGAGAGGACAGTGTCGACAGCATCGCCAAGAAAGCCACTTGGAAAGCGGCGCGCCATCAAGTTTATGCCACCAATAACGTAAGAAACAGGGGAGATGGAGATCATACTCCCCGATCGAGCAGACGGATAAGTTTTGAAAATAGCGCCAGCAACAACAACAGCGATTACACCATCCCAGAAGAAGAGTGGGCAGCAGCCAGGGCAGCCGTGCTTAAAAACACATCGCTCCCCACAGGAACCTCGATCGGAACCCTCAACGCCTACCGCGCCATATTGGAAAAGAATCGGGAGCACTTATCAAAAGAGCAAGCCACCCTCGAGAGACGCCTATCCGCTGCAGAACAATCTAGCGAGAGGCGGAGAGGTTCGCGAGGAAGCGCCTCCCGAAGCAGTCAAGGCGTAGGCAAGCACCGATCAAGGCTATCCAGGCTTTCGGAAGATGATGCCAGAGAAATCACGTCGAGTCTCACTAAGTCCTTCATGACCACGGATACCGAGGGCATGCCACGGCCAAAAACCGTCGCGGGAGCAACTGCCAACCTTGCAGCTTACCTCATCAATCAGCGACCCGAAGGTTCTATGGCTCAAGCTCACCGGGGCGCCTTAGAAAGTCTCGCAATATTGGGAGATAACCTGGTCCCACGGAAGAAAAAAAAACCGCATTTTGATACGTCTCAAACGTATCTATAATTTCTTATGTTCCATGCTACTTTTATGACAATACTCACATGTTTTATACACACTTTATGTCATTTATATGCATTTTTCGGCACTAACCTATTGACAAGATGCCGAAGAGCCAGTTGCTGTTTTCTGCTGTTTTTGGTTTCAGAAATCCTACAAAGGAAGTATTCTTGGAATTGGACGAAATCAACGCCCAGGGTCTTATTTTTCCACGGAGCTTCCAGAAGACCGAAGGGGATACGAAGTGGGGCCACGAGGCGCCGCCACCATAGGGCCGCGCGGCCAGGGAGGGGCCCGCGCCGCCCTATGGTGTGGGCCCCTCGTCAGCCCCCCGACGCTGCCCTTCCGCCTATTTATTCCCTCCGTCGCGAAAACCCTATTAGCGAGAGCCACGATACGGAAAACCTTCCAGAGACGCAGCCGCCGCCAATCCCATCTCAGGTGATTCAGGAGATCACCTCCGGCACCCTGCCGGAGAGGGGAATCATCTCCCGGAGGACTCTTCATCACCATGATCGCCTCCGGATTGATGTGTGAGTAGTTCATCCTTGGACTATGGGTCCATAGCAGTAGCTAGATGGTTGTCTTCTCCTCATGTGCTATCATGTTAGATCTTGTGAGCTGCCTATCATGATCAAGATCATCTATTTGTAATGCTACATGTTGTGTTTGTTGGGATCCGATGAATATGGAATACTATGTCAAGTTGATTATCAATCTATCATATATGTGTTTTTTATGTTCTTGCATGCTCTCCGTTGCTAGTAGAGGCTCTGGCCAAGTTGATACTTGTGACTCCAAGAGGGAGTATTTATGCTCGATAGTGGGTTCATGCCTCCATTGAATGCAGGACGATGACAGAAAGTTCTAAGGTTGTGGATGTGCTGTTGCCACTAGGGATAAAACATCAATGCTTTGTCTAAGGATATTTGTGTTGATTACATTACGCACCATACTTAATGCAATTGTCTGTTGTTTGCAACTTAATACTGGAAGGGGTGCGGATGCTAACCCGAAGGTGGACTTTTTAGGCATAGATGCATGCTGGATAGCGGTCTATGTACTTTATCGTAATGCCCTGATTAAATCTCATAGTAGTCATCATGATATGTATGTGCATTGTTATGCCCTCTCTATTTGTCAATTGCCCAACTATAATTTGTTCACCCAACATGCTATTTCTTATTGGAGAGACATGATAACCCACAAGTATAGGGGATCACGGCAGTCTTCGAGGGAAGTAAAACCCAAATTTATTGATTCGACACAAGGGGAGGTAAAGAATACTTATAAGCCTTAACAACTGAGTTGTCAATTCAGCTGCACCTGGAAAAGCATTAGTAGCAGGGGTGATGTAAAAGTAGCAGTAATATGAGAGCAATAGTAACAGTAACAAAACAGCGGTAACAGTAACACAGAGGCAATGGCACCAGAAAATAGTTGATACTACTTCCAATGACATATAGAACGAGTATATGATGATGAGAGATGGACCGGGGTTCCCAGCGATCTACACTAGTGGTAACTCTCCAATAACAAGTCACAAGTGTTGGGTGAACAAATTACAGTTGGGCAATTGATAGGATTGAAATAGCATTAACACAGAACATCAAGATTATTAATTATGTAGGCATGTTTTCCATATATAGTCATATGTGCTCGCAATGAGAAACTTGTACAACATCTTTTGTCCTACCAGCCGGTGGCGGCCGGGCCTCAAGGGAATCTACTGGATATTAAGGTACTCCTTTTAATAGAGCACCGGAGCAAAGCATTAACACTTGGTGAAAACATGTGATCCTCATACCTACGCCTTCCCCTCCGGTTGTCCCAATTTCTGTCACTTTGGGGCCTTTGGTTCCGGACATAGACATGTGCATACAACTTGTAGATACAATCTAAGCAATAAGTATAGAGCTTAAATCTAAGATCATGCCACTCGGGCCCTAGTGACAAGCATTAAGAATAACAAGATTGCAGCAACAATAACTTCACAAACTTTATAGATAGACTAATCATAATGTATCATCCATCGGATCCCAACAAACACAACACCGATTACATCAGATGAATCTCAATCATGTAAGGCAGCTCATGAGATCATTGTATTGAAGTACATGGAGGAGAGAATACCAACTAGCTACTGCTAGAACCCGTAGTCCATGGGGGAACTACTCACGGAGCATGATGTAGGCGGTGGCGTCGATGGAGATGGCTTCCGGGGGCACTTCCCCGTCCCGGCAGGGTGCCGGAACAGAGACTTCTGTCCCCCGAATTGGAGTTTCGCGATGGTGGCGGCGCCCCTGGAGTCTTTCTGGAGTTTTTGTCAATTGGTATCGCGTTTTTAGGTCGAAAGGGCTTATATAGGCGAAGAGACGGAGTCGGAGGGTGCCTGGGCCCCCCTCACAGTAGGCCGGCGCGACCAGGCCTGGGGCCGCGCCGCCATGTTGTGTGGTGGCCCCCTGGCCCCTCTCCGACTCTCCTTCGTTGTTCTGGATGTTTCCGGGAAAAATAAGATGTTGGGTCTTCGTTTCATCGAATTCCGAGAATATTGCCCGAACAGCCTTTCTGGAACCAAAAACAGCAGAAAACAGGAACTGGCACTGTGGCATCTTGTTAATAGGTTAGTTCCGGAAAACGCATAAAACATTATAAAGTGCGAGCAAAACATGTAAGTATTGTCATAAAACAAGCATGGAACGTCAGAAATTATGGATACGTTGGAGACGTATCAGCATCCCCAAGCTTAGTTCCTACTTGTCCTCGAGTAGGTAAACGATAAAAAGAATAATTTCTGTAGTGACATGCTACTTACATAACCTTGATCATACTAATATAAAGCATATGAGATGAATGAAGTGACTCAAGGAAATGATCTATAGTTCCTAACAAATAGATAACATATAGCAAAACTTTTCATGAATAGTACTTTCAAGACAAGCATCAAAAGCCTTGCATAAGAGTTAACTCATAAAGCAATAGATTCAAAGTAAAGGCATCAAAGCAACACAAAGGAAGATATAAGTTTCAGCAGTTGCTTTCAACTTTCAACATGCATATCTCATGGGTAATTGTCAACGCAAAGTAATATGATGAATGCAAATAAGCAAGTATGTAAGAATCAATGCACAGTTGACACAAGTGTTTGCTTCTAAGATGGAAGGAAGTAGGTAAACTGACTCAACATAAAAGTAAAAGAATGGCCCTTCGCAGAGGGAAGCAGGGATTAAATCATGTGCTAGAGCTTTTCAAGTTTTGAAATCATATAGAGAGCATAAATGTAAAATTTTGAGAGGTGTTTGTTGTTGTCAACGAATGGTAGTGGGCACTCTAACCCCCTTGCCAGACAGACTTTCGAAGAGCGGCTCCCATGATGTTTTCATTTTTGGGTGACACTCCTTCCAACCTTTGCTTTCACAAACCATGGCTAACCGAATCCTCGGGTGCCTTCCAACAATCACATACCATGAAGGAGTGTCTATTTTATTTTAGTTTTATTTAGTGATGAAACTCCTCCCCACCTTTGCTTTCTCAAGCCATGGCTAACCGAATCCTCGGGTGCCTACCAATCATTCACATACCATGGAGGAGTGTCTATTTGTGATTAATTGGGGCTGGGAACCCCGTTGCCAACTCTTTTTTGCAAAATTATTGGATAAGCGGATGAAGCCACTAGTCCATTGGTGAAAGCTGCCCAACAAGATTGAAAGATAAGACACCACATACTTCCTCATGAGCTATAAAACATTGACACAAATTGAGAAGCATTTTGAATTGTTTAAAGGTAGCACATGATGTATTTACTTGGAATGGCAGGAAATACCACATAGTAGGTAGGTATGGTGGACACAAATGGCATAGGTTTTGGCTCAAGGTTTTGGATGCACGAGAACCACATTCCCTCTCAGTACAAGGCTTTGGGCTAGCAAGGTTGTTTGAAGCAAACACAAGTATGAACCGGTACAGCAAAACTTACATAAGAACATATTGCAAGCATTATAATACTCTACACTGTCTTCCTTGTTGCTCAAACACTTTTACTAGAAAATATCTAGACCTTAAGAGAGACCAATCATGCAAACCAATTTTAACAAGCTCTACGGTAGTTCTCCACTAATAGGTTTAAACTACATGATGCAAGAAATTAATCATGATCTACTTGAGAGCTCAAAACAATTGCCAAGTATCAAATTATTCAAGACAATATGAGGCATTTTCTGTTTCCAACCAAATAACAATAAGTATTGTAGCTTCCAACTTTTATCATTGAACATTAAAAGTAAAACGAAGAACAAGTGTTCATATGAAAAAGCGGAGCGTGTCTCTCTCCCAAACAAGGATTGCTAGGATCCGATCTTATTTAAACACAAACAAAAATAAAAGCACACAGACGCTCCAAGTAAAGCACATATGATGTGACCGAATAAAAATATAGTTTCAATAGAAGTGACCTGATAAGTTGATGAAGAAGGGGATGCCTTGGGCATCCCCAAGCTTAGACGCTTGAGTATTCTTGAAATATGCAGGGATGAACCACGGGGGCATCCCCAAGCTTAGACTTTTCACTCTTCTTGATCATATATCATCCTCCTCTCTTGACCCTTGAAAACTTCCTTCACACCAAACTTCTCATAAACTTCATTAGAGGGGTTAGTACTCAAAAAATTTGAATCCACCTTGGTCCTGTAGTGACACATTGCAAGAACTCAATAAAACATTAGCTACAGCTCTCCACGTCTAGAAAGCCTTGCTTAAAGTCCACAAGAGACAATGCAAAAAACAGAGACAGAATCTGCCAAAACAGAACAGCCAGTAAAGACGAATTTTAAATAGGTACTTCCGTTGCTCAAATCAGAAAACTCAAAACTAATGAAAGTTGCGTAAATATCGGAGGAACACGCACGTAAATTGGCAGATTTTTCTGAGTTACCTACAGAGAACACAACCCAAATTCGTGACAGATAGAAATCTGTTTCTGCGCAGAAATCCAAATCTAGTATCAACCTTCGATTAGAGGCTTCACTTGGCACAACATTGCAATAAAATAAAGATAAGGAGAGGTTGCTACAGTAGTAACAACTTCCAAAACACAACAAAACATAGCAAAATAAACACATGGGTTATCTCCCAAGAAGTTCTTTCTTTATAGCCATTAAGATGGGCTCAGCAGTTTTAATGATGCACTCGCAAGAAATAAGAGTTGAAGCAAAAGAGAGCATCAAAAAGCAAATTCAAAACACATTTAAGTCTAACCCACTTCCTATGCATAGGAATCTTGTACACAAATAAATTCATGAAGAACAAAGTGACAAGCATAGGAGGATAAAACACGAGTAACTTCAAAATTTTCGGCATATAGAGAGGTGTTTTAGTACTATGCAAATTTCTACAACCATATTTTCCTCTCTCATAATAATTTTCAGTAGCTTCATGAATAAACTCAACAATATAACTATCACATGCAGCATACTTTTCATGATTCATAAACACATAGTTTTTATCAAGCTCAAAAATAGTGGGATTAAAACTTCCAAATCCACTTTTATCAATAATATAACATGATGATTGATCAATCTCAAGAGATATGGGACTCATAGATAAAGTCAAGAACTCTCCAATCCCATTTTCATTAGTAGTACAATTAATATTATCAAGTAACATAGGACCATCATCTAGAGCTTTATCATAAACATTTGCTACGCAAAACTCTTTAGTACCATACATTTCGATATCAGGCACAAACAAAGCATTATCATAAGATTTATCAAAGTAGCATGGATTATCATAAATAACAGTAGCATAATTATTCTCACAAGTTTTACTCATAGGTACTATTTCAAGAGAATCCACAGGAACATAACATTCAACCTCTTTCGGTAAGCATGGAGGACAATCAAATAGTGTAAGAGATAAAGAGTTACTCTCATTAGAAGGTTGGCATGGGTAGCTAATCCATTCTTCCTCCTTTTGTTCATCACTCTCCTCTTCTTTTTCATCCAATGAGCTTTTAGGTTCATCAATTTCCTCCTCTTTTTCATCCAATGAGCTTTCAGGTTCATCAATTTCTTCTTCCACAGGTTCCTGCAAATTGTGAGTGCATTCTTGTGCATTAATGAGTCTCTCTTTATAATCAATGATATAAGGATTATCACTATAACTTTCTATGCAAAAATTAAGGATAGAAGAGACATAATCTTTAAGGTCCTTACAAACAACACAAGTTTCATAATTCTTAACCATGAAGGATTCGATCTCTGAGGCTCCCATAAATAAAACAAATTGTTCTACCTCTTCGAACCCAAGATGGATATGGTTATTCCAATTGTAGTTCTTAATTAAAGCTTCCTCACTAAAGCCACATTGGAATTTCAGATGTTTAGTATCCTCTTTAGAGCAACAATTTATATCATGGCGTTTAAGCAAGATTTTAGCAATTGTATTCAATTTTTCTATCACAGCGCTCATGATTTTACCAGTTCTTGATTCTCTATAATTATTATATAATTCAATAAGCTCCAACATAGGTATGCGTTCTTCCATAACATCAGTTTTTAATTTTTAGGTTTTTCAAATTTTTATGGATTTTTTGGTATATGAGAAAAGTAAAACAAGACAAAAAGAAACTAGATAAAAATAAACTAAGCACAAATAAACTAAACAAAAGTAAACTAAGCAAAACAAAATAAAATAAAACAGAGAGAGGTAGAGTGTACTCCCCAGGTGAACTTATGAGTAGAGCTATGCCTCCCCGGCAACGGCGCCATAAAACAGTCTTGATAACCCACAAGTATAGGGGATCGCGGCAGTCTTCGAGGGAAGTAAAACCCAAATTTATTGATTCGACACAAGGGGAGGTAAACAATACTTATAAGCCTTAACAACTGAGTTGTCAATTCAGCTGCACCTGGAAAAGCACTAGTAGCAGGGGTGATGTAAAAGTAGCAGTAATATGAGAGCAATAGTAACAGTAACACAGAATGGTAACAAAGAACACGAGGCAATGGCACCAGAAAATAGTTGATACTACTTCCAATGACATATAGAACGAGTATATGATGATGAGAGATGGACCGGGGTTCCCAGCGATCTACACTAGTGGTAACTCTCCAATAACAAGTGACAAGTGTTGGGTGAACAAATTACAGTTGGGCAATCGATAGGATTGAAATAGCATTAAGACAGAACATCAAGATTATTAATTATGTAGGCATGTTTTCCATATATAGTCATACGTGCTCGCAATGAGAAACTTGTACAACATCTTTTGTCCTACCAGCCGGTGGCAGCCGGGCCTCAAGGGAATCTACTGGATATTAAGGTACTCCTTTTAATAGAGCACCGGAGCAAAGCATTAACACTTGGTGAAAACATGTGATCCTCATACCTACGCCTTCCCCTCCGGTTGTCCCAATTTCTGTCACTTTGGGGCCTTTGGTTCCGGACATAGACATGTGCATACAACTTGTAGATACAATCTAAGCAATAAGTATAGAGCTTAAATCTAAGATCATTCCACTCGGGCCCTAGTGACAAGCATTAAGAATAACAAGATTGCAGCAACAATAACTTCACAAACTTTATAGATAGACTAATCATAATGTATCATCCATCGGATCCCAACAAACACAACACCGATTACATCAGATGAATCTCAATCATGTAAGGCAGCTCATGAGACCATTGTATTGAAGTACATGGAGGAGAGAATACCAACTAGCTACTGCTAGAACCCGTAGTCCATGGGGGAACTACTCACGGAGCATGATGTAGGCGGTGGCGTCGATGGAGATGGCTTCCGGGGGCACTTCCCCGTCCCGGCAGGGTGCCGAAACAGAGACTTCTGTCCCCCGAATTAGAGTTTCGCGATGGTGGCGGCGCCCCTGGAGTCTTTCTGGAGTTTTTGTCAATTGGTATCGCGTTTTTAGGTCGAAAGGGCTTATATAGGCGAAGAGACGGAGTCGGAGGGTGCCTGGGCCCCCTCACAGTAGGTCGGCGCGGCCAGGCCTGGGGCCGCTGATACGTCTCCGACGTATCGATAATTTCTTATGTTCCATGCCACATTATTGATGATATCTACATGTTTTATGCACACTTTATGTCATATTTATGCATTTTCCGGAACTAACCTATTGACGAGATGCCGAAGGGCCAGTTCCTGTTTTCTGCTGTTTTTGGTTTCAGAAATCCTAGTAAGGAAATATTCTCGGAATCGGACGAAATCAACGCCCAGCATCTTAGAATCCCCGGAAGCATCCAGAACACCCGAGAGCCGCCAGAGAGGGGACACATGCCCCCCAGGAGGTAGGCCGGCGCGGCCCAGGGGTGGCCCGCGCCCCCCTGTGGTGACGTCGCCTCGTTGACCCTCCGACGCCGCCTCTTCGCCTATTTAAGCCCCCTCGACCTAAAACCTCGATACGGAAAAGCCACGGTACGAGAAACCATCCAGAGCCGCCGCCATCGCGAAACCAAGATCTGGGGGACAGGAGTCTCTGTTCCGGCACGCCGCCGGGACGGGGAAGTGCCCCCGGAAGGCTTCTCCATCGACACCGCTGCCATCTCCACCGCCATCTTCATCAACGCTGCTGACTCCCATGATTAGGGAGTAGTTCTCCATCGAGGCTCGGGGCTGTACCGGTAGCTATGTGGTTAATCTCTCTCCTATGTACTTCAATACAATAATCTCATGAGCTGCCTTACATGATTGAGATTCATATGATGATGCTTGTAATCTAGATGTCATTATGCTAGTCAAGTGGATTTTACTTATGTGATCTCCGGAGACTCCTTGTCCCACATGTGTAAAGGTGACAGTGTGTGCACCGTGTGGGTCTCTTAGGCTATATTTCACAGAATACTTATTCACTGTTATGAAGAGCATAGTGAAGTGCTTATTTATATCTCTTTATGATTGCAATGTGTTTTGTATCACAATTCATCTATGTGCTACTCTAGTGATGTTATTAAAGTAGTTTATTCCTCCTGCACGGTGTAATGGTGACAGTGTGTGCATCGTGTAGTACTTGGCGTAGATTATGATTGTGATCTCTTGTAGATTATGAAGTTAACTATTGCTATGATGGTATTGATGTGATCTATGCCTCCTTTCGTAGTGTGAAGGTGACAGTGTGCATGCTATGTTAGTACTTGGTGTAGTTGTGTTGATCTGTCATGCACTCTAAGGTTATTTAAATATGAACATCGAATATTGTGGAGCTTGTTAACTCCGGCATTGAGGGTTCGTGTAATCCTACACAGTTAGTGGTGTTCATCATCCAACAAGAGGGTGTAGAGTCTAGCATCTATTTATTTATTCTGTTATGTGATCAATGTTGAGAGTGTCCACTAGTGAAAGTATGATCCCTAGGCCTTGTTCCTAAATATCGCTTATCGCTGCTTGTTTACTGTTTTCTTTGCATTTCTCTGCCTGCAATATTAGCACCATCAACTACACGCCAAAGCAAGCACTTTTCCGGCGGCATTACTACTGCTCATACTTATTCATACCACCTGTATTTCACTATCTCTTCGCCGAACTAGTGCACCTATTAGGTGTGTTGGGGGCACAAGAGACTTCTTGCTTTGTGGTTGCAGGGTTGCATGAGAGGGATATCTTTGACCTCTTCCTCCCTGAGATCGATAAACCTTGGGTGATCCACTTAAGGGAAACTTGCTGCTTTGTTCTACAAACCTCTCGCTCTTGGAGGCCCAACACTGTCTACAAGAATAGAAGCTCTCGTGAGACATCAAGCACTTTTCCGGCGCCGTTGTCGGGAGGAAAGGTAAAAGGCACTCATACTCCGGTTCTGTAATGATTTTTTCTCGGCACCATTGTGTTTGTGCTCGAAGCTATTTCCTTTAGATCCTGCAATTGCATCTTTTTGTTTCTTGTTTACACTAGTTAGGCATAATGGAAAACAACAAAAATATGAGAGATCTTTATGAACTTTATCTTGAATTAGGACATGATGTGTTTGAAGAGAGAATTAAAAAACCCATGGAACTTTATATGCATGCTAATGGGAATGTTATTAATATGAATGCTTTGAACACTATTCTTGCTAATGCTATGGAAAATTCTAAGCTTGGGGAAGCTGGTTTTGATGAGCATGATCTTTTTAGTCCCCCAAGCATTGAGGAGAAAATTTACTTTGATGATACTTTGCCTCCTATTTATGATGATTATAATGATATTGGTCTTTTGGTACACTTTGTTATGGAGGATAAATTTGATTATGAATACAATATGCCTCCTATATTTGATGATGAGAATAATAATGATAGCTACTTTGTTGAATTTGCTCCCACTATTACTAATAAAATTGATTATGCTTATGTTGGGAGTAGTAATAATTTTATGCATGAGACTCATGATAAGAATGCTTTATGTGATAGTTATATTGTTGAGTCTGCTCATGTTGCTACTGAAAGTTATTATGAGAGAGGAAAATATGGTTGTAGAAATTTTCATGTTACTAAAATGCCTCTCTACGTGCTGAAATTTTTGAAGCTACACTTGTTCTATCTTCCTATGCTTGTCACTTTGCTCTTCATGAACTTGTTTATTTACAAGATTCCTATGCATAGGAAGCATGTTAGACTTAAATGTGTTTTGAATTTGCCTCTTGATGCTCTCTTTTGCTTCAAATACTATTTCTTGCGAGTGCATCATTAAAACTGCTAAGCCCATCTTAATGGCTATAAAGAAAGAACTTCTTGGGAGATAACCCATGTGTTTATTTTACTACAGAATTTTTTTTATATTTGAGTCTTGGAAGTTGTTTACTACTGTAGAAACCTCTCTTTATCTTATTTTTATTGCATTGTTGTGCCAAGTAAAGTCTTTGATAGTAAGGTTCATACTAGATTTGGATTACTGCGCAGAAACAGATTTCTTGCTGTCACGAATCTGGGCCAAATTCTCTGTAGGTAACTCAGAAAATTATGCCAATTTACGTGAGTGATCCTCAGATATGTACGCAACTTTCATTCAATTTGAGCATTTTCATTTGAGCAAGTCTGGTGCCTCAATAAAATTCGTCTTTACGGACTGTTCTGTTTTGACAGATTCTGCCTTTTATTTCGCATTGCTTCTTTTGCTATGTTGGATGGATTTCTTTGTTCCATTGACTTCCAGTAGCTTTGGGCAATGTCCAGAAGTGTTAAAAATGATTGTGTCACCTCTGAACATATGATTTTTTGATTATGCACTAACCCTCTAATGAGTTTGTTTCGAGTTTGGTGTGGAGGAAGTTTTCAAGGGTCAAGAGAGGAGGATGATACAATATGATCAAGAAGAGTGAAAGCTCTAAGCTTGGGGATGCCCCGGTGGTTCATCCCTGCATATTTCAAGAAGACTCAAGCATCTAAGCTTGGGGATGCCCAAGGCATCCCGTTCTTCATCGACAAATTATCAGGTTCCTTCTCTTGAAACTATATTTTTATTCGGCCACATCTTATGTACTTTGTTTGGAGCGTCTGTTTGTTTTTGTTTTTGTTTTTGTTTGAATAAATGCTTGTGTGGGAGAGAGACACGCTCCGCTGGTTCATATGAACACATGTGTTCTTAGCTTTTATTTTTCAAGGCAAAGGTTGAAACTGCTTCGTTAATTGTTATATGGTTGGAATCGGGAAATGCTACATGTAGTAGTTGGTAAGATGTCTTGGATAATTTGATACTTGGCAATTGTTGTGCTCATGTTTAAGCTCTTGCATCATATACTTTGCACCTATTAATTAAGAAATACATAGAGCTTGCTAAAATTTGGTTTGCATAATTGGTCTCTCTAAGGTCTAGATAATTTCTAGTATTGAGTTTGAACAACAAGGAAGACGGTGTAGAGTCTTATAATGTTTACAATATGTCTTTTATGTGAGTTTTGCTGCACCGGTTCATCCTTGTGTTTGTTTCAAATAACCTTGCTAGCCTAAGCCTTGTATCGAGAGGGAATACTTCTCATGCATCCAAATCCTTGAGCCAATAACTATGCCATTTGTGTCCACCATACCTACCTACTACATGGTATTTCTCCGCCATTCCAAAGTAAATTGCTTGAGTGCTACCTTTAAATTTCTATCCTCTACCTTTACAATATATAGCTGATGGGACAAATAGCCTAAAAACTATTGTGGTATTGAATATGTACTTATGCACTTTATCTCTTATTAAGTTGCTTGTTGTGCGATAACCATGTTCCTGGGGACGCCTTCAACTACTCTTTGTTGAATATCATGTGAGTTGCTATGCATGTTCGTCTTGTCTGAAGTAAGGGAGATTTACCACCAAAATGGTTAGAGCATTGCATAATGTTAGAGAAGAACATTGGGCCGCTAACTAAAGCCATGATCCATGGTGGAAGTTTCAGTTTTGGACAAATATCCTCAATCTCATATGAGAAAATTAATTGTTGCTACATGCTTATGCATAAAAGAGGAGTCCATTATCTGTTGTCTATGTTGTCCCGGTATGGATGTCTAAGTTGAGAATAATCAATAGCGAGAAATCCGATGCGAGCTTTCTCCTTAGACCTTTGTACAGGCGGCATAGAGGTACCCCTTTGTGACACTTGGTTAAAACATGTGCATTGCGATGATAATCCAGGTAATCCGAGCTAATTAGGACAAGGTGCGGGCACTATTAGTATACTATGCATGAGGCTTGCAACTTGTAGGATATAATTTACATAACACATATGCTTTATTACTACCGTTGACAAAATTGTTTCTTGTTTTCAAAATCAAAGCTCTAGCACAAATATAGCAATCAATGCTTCCCTTTGCGAAGGGCCTTTCTTTTACTTTTATGTTGAGTCAGTTCACCTATTTCTCTCCACCTCAAGAAGCAAACACTTGTGTGAATTGTGCATTGATTCCTACATACTTGCTTATTGAACTTGTTATATTACTTTGCATTGACAACTATCCATGAGATATACATGTTATAAGTTGAAAGCAACCGCTGAAACTTAATCTTCTTTTGTGTTGCTTCAATACCTTTACTTTGAGATTATTGCTTTATGAGTTAACTCTTATGCAAGACTTATTGATGCTTGTCTTGAAAGTACTATTCATGAAAAGTCTTTGCTTTATGATTCATTTGTTTACTCATGTCATTTACCATTGTTTGGATCGCTGCATTCATTACATATGCTTACAATAGTATGATCAAGGTTATGATGGCATGTCACTCCAGAAAATATCTTTGTTATCGTTTACCTGCTCGGGACGAGCAGAAACTAAGCTTGGGGATGTTGATATGTCTCCGACGTATCGATAATTTCTTATGTTCCATGCCACATTATTGATGATATCTACATGTTTTATGCACACTTTATGTCATATTTATGCATTTTCCGGAACTAACCTATTGACGAGATGCCGAAGGGCCAGTTCCTGTTTTCTGCTGTTTTTGGTTTCAGAAATCCTAGTAAGGAAATATTCTCGGAATCGGATGAAATCAACGCCAGCATCTTAGAATCCCCGGAAGCATCCAGAACACCCGAGAGCCGCCAGAGAGGGGACACAGGCCCCCCAGGAGGTAGGCCGGCGCGGCCCAGGGGTGGCCCGCGCCCCCCTGTGGTGACGTCGCCTCGTTGACCCTCCGACGCCGCCTCTTCGCCTATTTAAGCCCCCTCAACCTAAAACCTCGATACGGAAAAGCCACGGTACGAGAAACCATCCAGAGCCGCCGCCATCGCGAAGCCAAGATCTGGGGGACAGGAGTCTCTGTTCCGGCACGCCGCCGGGACGGGGAAGTGCCCCCGGAAGGCTTCTCCATCGACACCACTGCCATCTCCACCGCCATCTTCATCAACGCTGCTGACTCCCATGAGGAGGGAGTAGTTCTCCATCGAGGCTCGGGGCTGTACCGGTAGCTATGTGGTTAATCTCTCTCCTATGTACTTCAATACAATAATCTCATGAGCTGCCTTACATGATTGAGATTCATATGATGATGCTTGTAATCTAGATGTCATTATGCTAGTCAAGTGGATTTTACTTATGTGATCTCCGGAGACTCCTTGTCCCACGTGTGTAAAGGTGACAGTGTGTGCACCGTGTGGGTCTCTTAGGCTATATTTCACAGAATACTTATTCACTGTTATGAAGAGCATAGTGAAGTGCTTATTTATATCTTTTTATGATTGCAATGTGTTTTGTATCACAATTCATCTATGTGCTACTCTAGTGATGTTATTAAAGTAGTTTATTCCTCCTGCACGGTGTAATGGTGACAGTGTGTGCATCGTGTAGTACTTGGCGTAGATTATGATTGTGATCTCTTGTAGATTATGAAGTTAACTATTGCTATGATGGTATTGATGTGATCTATGCCTCCTTTCGTAGTGTGAAGGTGACAGTGTGCATGCTATGTTAGTACTTGGTGTAGTTGTGTTGATCTGTCATGCACTCTAAGGTTATTTAAATATGAACATCGAATATTGTGGAGCTTGTTAACTCTGGCATTGAGGGTTCGTGTAATCCTACACAGTTAGTGGCGTTCATCATCCAACAAGAGGGTGTAGAGTCCAGCATCTATTTATTTATTCTGTTATGTGATCAATGTTGAGAGTGTCCACTAGTGAAAGTATGATCCCTAGGCCTTGTTCCTAAATACTGCTATCGCTGCTTGTTTACTGTTTTACTGCATTTCTACTGCCTGCAATATTAGCACCATCAACTACACGCCAGCAAGCACTTTTCTGGCGCCGTTACTACTGCTCATACTTATTCATACCACCTGTATTTCACTATCTCTTCGCTGAACTAGTGCACCTATTAGGTGTGTTGGGGACACAAGAGACTTCTTGCTTTGTGGTTGCAGGGTTGCATGAGAGGGATATCTTTGACCTCTTCCTCCCTGAGATCGATAAACCTTGGGTGATCCACTTAAGGGAAACTTGCTGCTGTTCTACAAACCTCTGCTCTTGGAGGCCCAACACTGTCTACAAGAATAGAAGCTCCCGTAGACATCAGCCGCGCCGCCATGTTGTGTGGTGGCCCCCTGGCCCCTCCCCGACTCTCCTTCGGTGTTCTGGATGCTTCCGGGAAAAATAAGATGTTGGGTCTTCGTTTCGTCGAATTCCGAGAATATTGCCCGAACAGCCTTTCTGGAACCAAAAACAGCAGAAAATAGGAACTAGCACTATGGCAGCTTGTTAATAGGTTAGTTCCGGAAAACGCATAAAAACATTATAAAGTGCGAGCAAAACATGTAAGTATTGTCATAAAACAAGCATGGAACGTCAGAAATTATGGGTACGTTGGAGACGTTTCAAGACACCACTAGTGAACTATGGACCCCGGTCCATTCTTTTACATCTGAATACAATCTACTGCAAACATTGTTCTTTACTGTTCTTCGCAAACAAACATCATCTTACACACCATACGTTTAATCCTTTGTTTACAGCAAGCCGGTGAGATTGACAACCTCACTGTTAAGTTGGGGCAAAGTATTTTGATTGTGTTGTGCAGGTTCCACGTTGGCGCCGGAATCCCTGGTGTTGCGCCGCACTACACTCCTCCGCCAACAACCTTCACGTGTTCCTTGACTCCTACTGGTTCGATAACCTTGGTTTCTTACTGAGGGAAAACTTGCTGCTGTACGCATTGATGTCTACGCCCCCCTCCTTTTCCTGTAGACAGTGTTGGGCCTCCAAGAGCAGAGGTTTGTAGAACAGCAGCAAGTTTTCCCTTAAGTGGATCACCCAAGGTTTATCGAACTCAGGGAGGAAGAGGTCAAAGATATCCCTCTCATGCAACCCTGCAACCACAAAGCAAGAAGTCTCTTGTGTCCCCAACACACCTAATAGGTGCACTAGTTCGGCGAAGAGATAGTGAAATACAGGTGGTATAAATAAGTATGAGCAGTAGCAACGGCACCAGAAAAGTGCTTTGCCCAGGACAGTAAACAAGCAGTAGTAACGCAGTAAAACAGTAAACAAGCAGCGATAGCAGTATTTGAGAACAAGGCCTAGGGATCAGACTTTCGCTAGTGGACACTCTCAACTTTGATCACATAACAGAATAGATAAATGCATACTCTACACTCTTGTTGGATGATGAACACATTGCGTAGGATTACACGAACCCTCAATGCCGGAGTTAACAAGCTCCACAATTCAATGTTCATATTTAAATAACCTTAGAGTGCATGAAAGATCAATAAGACTAAACCAAGTACTAACATAGCATGCACACTGTCACCTTCATGCTAAGAAAGGAGGAATAGATCACATCAATACTATCATAGCAATAGTTAACTTCATAATCTACAAGAGATCATAATCATAGCCTACGCCAAGTACTAACACGGATGCACACACTGTCACCATTACACCGTGCAGGAGGAATAAAACTACTTTAATAACATTGCTAGAGTAGCACATAGATAAATTGTGATACAAAACACATTGCAATCATAAAGAGATATAAATAAGCACTTCACTATGCCATTCATAACAGTGAATAAGTATACATGAAATATAGCCTAAGAGACCCACACGGTGCACACACTGTCACCTTTACACACGTGGGACAAGGAGTCTCCGGAGATCACATAAGTAAAATTCACTTGACTAGCATAACGACATCTAGATTACAAGCATCATCATATGAATCTCAATCATGTAAAGCAGCTCATGAGATTATTGTATTGAAGTACATAGGAGAGAGATGAACCACATAGCTACCGGTACAGCCCCGAGCCTCGATGGAGAACTACTCCCTCCTCATGGGAGACAAAGAGCGGTGATGAAGATGGGGGTGGTGTCGCTGGCGGTGCCTTCCGGGGGCACTTCTCCGTTCCGGCGGCGTGCGGGAGCAGGAGACTCCTGTCCCCCAGATCTTGGCTTCGCGATGGCGGCGGCTCTGGAAGGTTTCTCGTACCGTGGCTTTTTCCGTGTCGAGGTTTTAGGTCGAGGGCCCTTAAATAGGCGAAGAGGCGGTGTCAGGGGGTCGAAGGGGCGACCACACTATAGGGGGGCGCGGGCCCCCCCTGGCCGCGCCGGCCTAGGGTTTGGTGGGCCTGTGCCCCCTCTCTGGCGGTTCTCGTGTGTTCTGGATGCTTCCGGGCAAAATAGGAACCTGGGCGTTGATTTCGTCCAATTCCGAGAATATTTCGTTACTAGGATTTCTGAAACCAAAAACAGCAGAGAAAACAGAAGCGGCACTTCGGCATCTTGTTAATAGGTTAGTTCCAGAAAATGCACGAATATGACATAAAATGTGCATATAACATGTAGATATCATCAATAATGTGGCATGGAACATAAGAAATTATCGATACGTCGGAGACGTATCAGCATCCCCAAGCTTAGTTTCTGCTCGTCCCGAGCAGGTAAACGATAAACAAAGATAATTTCTGGAGTGACATGCCATCATAAACTTGATCATATTGTAAACATATGTAATGAATGCAGCAATCCAAGACAATGGTAATGACATGAGTAAACAACTGAATCATAAAGCAAAGACTTTTCATGAATAGTACTTAAAGACAAGCATCAATAAGTCTTGCATAAGAGTTAACTCATAAAGCAATAATTCATAGTAAAGACATTGAAGCAACACAATGGAAGATTAAGTTTCAGCGGTTGCTTTCAACTTGTAACATGTATATCTCATGGATAGTTGTCAATGCAAAGTAATATAACAAGTGCAATATGCAAGTATGTAAGAATCAATGCACAGTTCACACAAGTGTTTGCTTCTTGAGGTGGAGAGAAATAGGTGAACTGACTCAACAATAAAAGTAAAAGAATGGTCCTTCAAAGAGGAAAACATCGATTGCTATATTTGTGCTAGAGCTTTGGTTTTGAAAACAAGAAACAATTTTGTCAATGGTAGTAATAGAGCATATGTATCATGTAAATTATATCTTACAAGTTGCAAGCCTCATGCGTAGTATACTAGTAGTGCCCGCACCTTGTCCTAATTAGCTTGGACTACCGGATCATCGCAATACACATGTTTTAACCAAGTGTCACAAAGGGGTACCTCTATGCCGCCTGTACAAAGGTCTAAGGAGAAAGCTCGCATTGGATTTCTCGCTATTGATTATTCTCAACTTAGACATCCATTCCGGGACAACATAGACAACAGATAATGGACTCCTCTTTTATGCATAAGCATGTAGCAACAATTAATTTTCTCATTTGAGATTGAGGATATTGTCCAAAACTGAAACTTCCACCATGGATCATGGCTTTAGTTAGCGGCCCAATGTTCTTCTCTAACAATATGCATGCTTAACCATAAGGTGGTAGATCGCTCTTACTTCAGACAAGACGAACATGCATAGCAACTCACATGAAATTCAACAAAGAATAGTTGATGGCGTCCCCAGTGAACATGGTTATCGCACAACGAGCAACTTAATAAGAGATAAAGTGCATAAGTACATATTCAATACCACAATAGTTTTTAAGCTATTTGTCCCATGAGCTATATATTGTAAAGGTGAAGAATGGAAATTTAAAGGTAGCACTCAAGCAATTTACTTTGGAATGGCGGAGAAATACCATGTAGTAGGTAGGTATGGTGGACACAAATGGCATAGTGGTTGGCTCCAGTATTTGGGATGCATGAGAAGTATTCCTTCTCGATACAAGGTTTAGGCTAGCAAGGCTATTTGAAACAAACACAAGGATGAAGCGGTGCAGCAAAACTCACATAAAAGACATATTGAAAACATTATAAGACTCTACACCGTCTTCCTTGTTGTTCAAACTCAATACTAGAAATTATCTAGACCTTAGAGAGACCAAATATGCAAACCAAATTTTAGCATGCTCTATGTATTTCTTCATTAATGTAACATCCCAAGTTTCAATAAAATGAACAAGAGAGAATTCAAGAATCCAAAAATTAGGGTTAACAAAAACTTTTTTCTCATCATATAGGTTTATGCATATAGATCACCTTATTAATTATTTTGAGTGTGCAATTGCCATGATGTTGCTTATGTGTTCTCTCTCACTCTAAAACCCTAGCAATGATCACTTGATCACCCTTAGCCAATTAAAATTGGAAGATAAAAGAAATCCCAAAAATCCATTTCACTCTCACATAAGGCCTATGCCAATTTTTGCAAATACTTAATCTAGGCCAATTTGGTTTGCACCATTACTGGTAAATGGTTACTAAACACTTATTAACACCTTTGGAATCAAGCCAACTCAATTCAAACCAAAATCAAACTCAAATTCCAAGTCACATGCAATATGGTCACTTGTGCCATTTTTTAGTCTGATGACCACTTTGAGCCCCTGGTTTTCTTCTTTCCACTTCTAAACTTTGTCAACTCTTTTCACCTCATCCAAGACAACATCAAGCACTACAACTTTGCCCAAAACCACCACCCCAAATTCATCACCAATTTCAAATGGGAAGCAAGCAAAGTTGGAACTTTTTCACATAATCAAGATCTTATGCAAAATGTGATTTTGCATCCCAACTCCATTTTGACCACCACCACCACCAAAATGCTCCCTCTAATATATGTTTTCAACCCACCAAAAAAAATTTCAAAATTCAAAAATATTTTTCTTGCGGGCATTCTGTCGAACACATTGCAGGCAGGGTAAATTTTTGAGCCCATACCTCATTTTCTACTTGGACTTGGTCCAACCTTGCCCTCTCTGCACCCTGGAGTCTCCCTTTCACCTCACTACACCATCACCACCACTTGCATTGGCCAGGGTTTGATTAAATCAACTCAAACATGCCATGCCGTGGCATGGCATGGCCTCACCGTGCCATCTCCCTCACCCGTCGCTTCTAGCTTGCACCACCATGCCCACTGGCTCCCTCTCACCACCCTGGACGAGCTCGTGCCCTCCCTTGACCGAGACCGAGCACACACGCGTCGGAACGCGAACGCCCAGACGCGCCCAGGACTCGCCCATGCCGCGCCAGAGCGCGCATGGCGCTCACCCTGGACGCCCAGAGCGTGACGACGCCCCGCGTCCTCGCATCACCTCCGCCATCACGCTCACCGCCAGTCGACGCACGACGACCGTCTGCAACGCCTGGACATGGCCCCTGGCCCGCGGGAACGCCGCAGCCGACGTAAGCATCCACGCCCTCCCGCCATGACCTGCAAGCTTCCATCACGATCGCCGCCGCTGTAGTGCCTCTTTTTCCTCACCGTCACGCGCGTCATCCTCGCCAGAGCACCAGCTACCGTACGCGCCCACGCCTTGGCTCTTCGCAGCCCTGGACCGACGGCGACCATGGCGAACCCAGCTCCGCCCCACTGCCACCTCTCGCCGCTATAAAAGGAGCACTCCGCGCCCCAAACTGAGCACGCCAATCTCTTCCCCACCTCACCACAGTTCTCCTCGCCGCCCCAATTTCATCTATTAGCCACCACACCGCCGCAATTGCTAGCTCGCTGCCGCCGCCCGTAGCCGAAGCTCGCCGGAGAAGGAGGCCGCCCCAGGACGCGCCGCTGCTTCCAGGCGCTTCACCATCGTCGACAACGTCGCGGCGCACCCTCCAGACGCTCGCCGGAGCTCCGACGACCCCTCCGACCCCCTGCTGCCGCCGCGCTCGCCACTGCTTCTCGCCGTCGACGACGACAACCCTCGGCCGTTAGATCATCGCCTGATCCAACGCCTCTCCTTCCCCGTGCCGGTTCGGTGAGTAACTCCCGCTGACGCGTGGGACCCGCCGTCAGACGGCCTGCTCGCGCTGGACGCGAAGTGGGCCGGCCCAACTCTTTTTCTCTCCGCAGCCCAAGTTCTTTCCCGCGCGAAGCCCACCGTTTGAATTCGAATTTGGAAATTAGATGAAATATACAATCTGATGCAAACTTTGAAATTCGATTGTGACAAATCTACTCAGCCAAATTTTGCAAACTTTATATTTTTGGAAACCTTAGGAATTTATCTACAAAATGCCACTGGATAGAACCCTAGATCGTTTGTAGAATTAAAGTGACAAAATAAACAAGGCAGGGACTTTTCTGCCTTGTAATAATTCTTAAAAATCAACCATAAATGCTTTTCAGTTATTTCCACCTCCAATTTTTCACTTTTCACTTATACTAATTGTTTCTACAAAAATATGCCATGCTTACTTTGAATGATCATGGTTTAGTTGATTTAAATGCCTTATGGCTATTTTCTAGTCAAAGATATTGTCCAAAACTATTAAGAAATCTTATGTGGGAGATTTCCCTCATTTAAATCTTGTCACCACCAATTCCAAGTGAAGTGGAGACTCTGGTTATATAGGTCCCATAGGAATTGTTGGTGATATTAAATCTTTGTTATGCTAGAATTAAATTGTATGAGGTGCTCACCTCATTTAAATCATTCTTCTCAAAATGATAAGTGTGAAGAGGTTGACTTGGGTCAACCTAGGTCACATATTATAATGAGAGGAAATTATTTCTTTGAATAATTCAAAGTAACATTTAAGTTTAGTATGAGAGGAATTTATTTTTCTTGAATAATAAGAAAAACACATCCACCAACTTAATAGTCAAATGAGATGCTAGTTTAAGTGTGTGAACCATGTTTGTGCATAGTTTAGTAGATTAGTTTGGTGTGATGATTGTGTACCCCGTATTCGTATTTTAGACGCTAGTACCGAGGAGTACCAGGAGGAGGAGGAGGTCTACTTCCAAGAAGAAGAAGACCACCTTGACCAGTTCCCAACCAAGGCAAGATAATACTCCGGCAAAGTGCAAAGCTCACCATGAGCAAGGCATTACCCCATTTACTTTATGCTCTGATCCTATTTCCCAGTTTTACTTTACAAGTTTTATTTACTTTTGTTTTATCAAGGTACTTGTGTTTTATTTTTACTAGATTAGTATGGAGTTAGTACAAGAGTATCAAACTTAGCCTAGAAGCAAAGCAATTACTTAGCACCCCTCACACATAGTGGCTAGTGCTAAATTTAAGATGACTACTCTAGATGGGAACATGTGTTGATGAAATAATGATGGTTGGAAACCTTGGAATGATTAGTCATTTCCATTGAAAGTTTTTGAAGGTGAATATGACACTAAAGTTGACTTGGTGACTTTGGCTAAAAACTGATGATTGATTGGATGCGATACCATTCCAATTTTTGAGTACCCCCACAATACCTGATGATGGGTAGGGCTTAGCTGGAAATTTATGTGTCTTAGTATGGGTTCCCTCTGAACACACATCATAGGGGTTATGCTTGAGGCTACCTCCGTTGTTGAGAAATGATGTGAATTAAAGGTGAATTGTACGGCCAAGCCCTGTGCAGTTCCCGGGTTAACAGTTGGTTTTCACCGGGAGGCCAAGCTCATGGGGAGAGGTGCCTATACTAGGGTGTGTAAGTGAAAGGTTAACGGTTGATGATCCGCATCGAGTTACGATTATTCAGGGTTTTATCCCTGACGGATGTAATCAAATGTTGTGGCACAAGTGTGCGACCTCTGCAGAGTGTAGAACTATTCGAATAGCCGCGTCCGCGGATATGGACAATTGGAAAGGCCATTCTGTTTCCGTCATCAGAATTTATATCTTTGTGACTGGTGTTTTTGAACTTGAACTTGAACGGTGACTTTGACTTTGAATCACAACTGAGTTGTGGGAATGACACTAATGTTCCCACTTGAGTTAGTTAGCACTTGAGGAGTTGTTTACAAAAGTGTTTACGAAATAAAATTGGCTTTATGCAAATAAACTTAGAGCTTAGAACACCGTTATGTCAATACTAGTACTTACTTTAGTGTTAGATTGCGAGTACTTAAAGTACTCACGGCTTTGTCCCTGGCTATTCAAATGGCCAGAATATGAAGCCGAGCAGCAGTACGAGGATGACGATCAGCAGGACGTCTACCACAACTAGGAGCTTCTAACGTCAAGCGTTGGCCTGTGGACTAGAGAGTCCTTGTATCTTACGCTTCCGCTATGAACTTGTGTTTGTTCGTTGATCATTAGATCAACTATTTGTGTAATATGGATCATGTGATTCCAAGTTGTAAGACATTATGGTTTGTAATAAATGATGACTGTGATACTTAACTATTATGCCTCGCAACAACAATTTCCTGGGATTGCGATGTATGACATAATAGGCATCCGGACTTTAAAAATCCGGGTGTTGACAATTAATAGGTGCAAAGTATATGATGCAAGAGCTTAAACATGAGCACAACAATTGCCAAGTATCACATTATCCAAGACAGTTTAGCAATTACTACATGTATCATTTTCCAATTCCAACCATATAACAAATTAACGAAGAAGAAACTTCGCCATGAATACTAAAAGCTAAGAACACATGTGTTCATATGAACCAGCGGAGTGTGTCTCTCTCCCACACAAGCATTTATTCAAACAAAAACAAAAAACAAAAACACACAGACGCTCCAAGAAAAGCACATAAGATGTGATGGAATAAAAATATAGTTTCAGGGGAGGAACCTGATAATGTTGTCGATGAAGAAGGGGATGCCTTGGGCATCCCCAAGCTTAGACGCTTGAGTCTTCTTGATATATGCAGGGGTGAACCACCGGGGCATCCCCAAGCTTAGAGCTTTCACTCTTCTTGATCATAGTATATCATCCTCCTCTCTTGACCCTTGAAACTTCCTTCACACCAAACTTCTCATAAACTTCATTAGAGGGGTTAGTACATAATCAAAAACTCACATGTTCAGAGGTGACACAATCATTCTTAACACTTCTGGACATTGCTCAAAGCTACTGGAAGGTAATGGAACAAAGAAATCCACCCAACACAGCGAAAGAAGCAATGCGAAATAAAAGGCAGAATCTGTCAAAACAGAACAGTCCGTAAAGATGAATTTTTAATAAATACTTCCGTTGCTCAGATCAGAAAACTCAAAACTAATGAAAGTTGCGTACATATCTGAGGAACACGCACGTAAATTGGCATATTTTTCTGAGTTACCTACAGAGAAAACAGCCCAGATTCGTGACAGATAGAAATCTGTTTCTGCGCAGAAATCCAAATCTAGTATCAACCTTCGATTAAAGGCTTCACTTGGCACAACAAAACACAAAACTACGATAAGGAGAGGTTGCTACAGTAGTAAACAACTTCCAAGATACAAAATAAAAACAAAGTACTGTAGTAAAAACCATGGGTTATCTCCCAAGAAGTTCTTTCTTTATAGCCATTAAGATGGGCTCAGCAGTTTTGATGATGCACTCGCAAGAAATAGTATTTGAAGCAAAAGAGAGCATCAAGAGGCAAATTCAAAACACATTTAAGTCTAACATGCTTCCTATGAAAAGGAATCTTGTAAATAAACAAGTTCATGAAGAGCAAAGTAACTAGCATAGGAAGATAAAACAAGTGTAGCTTCAAAAAAATTAGCACATAGAGAGGTGTTTTAGTAACATGAAAATTTCTACAACCATATTTTCCTCTCTCATAATAACTTTCAGTAGCATCATGAGCAAACTCAACAATATAACTATCACATAAAGAATTCTTATCATGAGTCTCATGCATAAAATTATTACTCTCCACATAAGCATAATCAATTTTATTAGTTGTAGTGGGAGCAAATTCAACAAAGTAGCTATCATCAAATATAGGAGGCATATTGTAATCATAATCAAATTCACTCTCCATAGTAGGTGGAACCAAAAGACCACTATCATTATAATCATCATAAATAGGAGGTAAAGTATCATCAAAGAAAATTTTCTCCTCAATGCTTGGGGGACTAAAAAGATCATGAAAACCAGCTTCCCCAAGCTTAGAACTTTCTATATCATTATCAACAATGGTGTTCAAAGTGTTCATACTAATATTACTACCAGCATGCAAATAAGATTCCATAGGTTTTTTAATTTTCGCATCAAACAATCCATGTTTTAAATCAGGAAATAGCATAAGAAGCTCATTCTTGTCCATTATGCCAAACTAGTGTAAACAAGAAACAAAAAGATGCAATTGCAGGATCTAAAGGAAATAGCTTTGAGTACTTACGGCGCGCCGGAAAATAGCTTAGTAGCCGAGATCCGGAGTGTGAGTACCTTTTACCTTTCCTCCCCGGCAACGGCGCCAGAAAATAGCTTGATGTCTACGCCCCCCTCCTTTTCCTGTAGACAGTGTTGGGCCTCCAAGAGCAGAGGTTTGTAGAACAGCAGCAAGTTTTCCCTTATGTGGATCACCCAAGGTTTATCGAACTCAGGGAGGAAGAGGTCAAAGATATCCCTCTCATGCAACCCTGCAACCACAAAGCAAGAAGTCTCTTGTGTCCCCAACACAGCTAATAGGTGCACTAGTTCGGCGAAGAGATAGTGAAATACAGGTGGTATAAATAAGTATGAGCAGTAGCAACGGCACCAGAAAAGTGCTTTGCCCAGAACAGTAAACAAGCAGTAGTAACGCAGTAAAACAGTAAACAAGCAGCGATAGCAGTATTTGGGAACAAGGCCTAGGGATCAGACTTTCACTAGTGGACACTCTCAACTTTGATCACATAACAGAATAGATAAATGCATACTCTACACTCTTGTTGGATGATGAACACATTGCGTAGGATTACACGAACCCTCAATGCCGGAGTTAACAAGCTCCACAATTCAATGTTCATATTTAAATAACCTTAGAGTGCATGAAAGATCAATAAGACTAAACCAAGTACTAACATAGCATGCACACTGTCACCTTCATGCTAAGAAAGGAGGAATAGATCACATCAATACTATCATAGCAATAGTTAACTTCATAATCTACAAGAGATCATAATCATAGCCTACGCCAAGTACTAACACGGATGCACACACTGTCACCATTACACCGTGCAGGAGGAATAAAACTACTTTAATAACATTGCTAGAGTAGCACATAGATAAATTGTGATACAAAACACATTGCAATCATAAAGAGATATAAATAAGCACTTCACTATGCCATTCATAACAGTGAATAAGTATTCTGTGAAATATAGCCTAAGAGACCCACACGGTGCACACACTGTCACCTTTACACACGTGGGACAAGGAGTCTCCGGAGATCACATAAGTAAAATTCACTTGACTAGCATAACGACATCTAGATTACAAGCATCATCATATGAATCTCAATCATGTAAAGCAGCTCATGAGATTATTGTATTGAAGTACATAGGAGAGAGATGAACCACATAGCTACCGGTACAGCCCCGAGCCTCGATGGAGAACTACTCCCTCCTCATGGGAGACAGCAGCGGTGATGAAGATGGCGGTGGTGTCGATGGAGGAGCCTTCCGGGGGCACTTCCCCGTTCCGGCGGCGTGCCGGAACAGAGACTCCTGTCCCCCAGATCTTGGCTTCGCGATGGCGGCGGATCTGGAAGGTTTCTCGTACCGTGGCTTTTTCCGTGTCGAGGTTTTAGGTCGAGGGCCCTTAAATAGGCGAAGAGCCGGTGTCAGGGGGTCGAAGGGGCGACCACACTATAGGGGGGCGCGGGCCCCCCCCTGGCCGCGCCGGCCTAGGGTTTGGTGGGCCTGTGCCCCCTCTCTGGCGGTTCTCGTGTGTTCTGGATGCTTCCGGGCAAAATAGGAACCTGGGCGTTGATTTCGTCCAATTCCGAGAATATTTCGTTACTAGGATTTCTGAAACCAAAAACAGCAGAAAACAGCAACTGGCACTTCGGCATCTTGTTAATAGGTTAGTTCCAGAAAATGCACGAATATGACATAAAATGTGCATATAACATGTAGATATCATCAATAATGTGGCATGGAACATAAGAAATTATCGATACGTCGGAGACGTATCAGCATCCCCAAGCTTAGTTTCTGCTCGTCCCGAGCAGGTAAACGATAAACAAAGATAATTTCTGGAGTGACATGCCATCATAAACTTGATCATATTGTAAACATATGTAATGAATGCAGCAATCCAAGACAATGGTAATGACATGAGTAAACAACTGAATCATAAAGCAAAGACTTTTCATGAATAGTACTTAAAGACAAGCATCAATAAGTCTTGCATAAGAGTTAACTCATAAAGCAATAATTCATAGTAAAGACATTGAAGCAACACAATGGAAGATTAAGTTTCAGCGGTTGCTTTCAACTTGTAACATGTATATCTCATGGATAGTTGTCAATGCAAAGTAATATAACAAGTGCAATATGCAAGTATGTAAGAATCAATGCACAGTTCACACAAGTGTTTGCTTCTTGAGGTGGAGAGAAATAGGTGAACTGACTCAACAATAAAAGTAAAAGAATGGTCCTTCAAAGAGGAAAACAAAAAAATAACAAATATTTTGTCTAATAAAAATAAAAAATATTATTCTGTTGTTAATGTAGCCGAGAACAGGAAACACTAATCGCTCAAATCTCGAATACAAGGCGATATGAGTTTTTCCTCGAGACGGACAGGTGTGCCAGGAAGGAATTGTTGTAGGCCACAGAGATAAGTACTAATCTATGCAAGCGATATCCATAAATACCAATTGCTTTGTTTGTGTGATATTAGATCATCAAATAGCACCAAGTTATCGGATGATCTCAGAGTAGCACAGGAGGTATATTTGAATTTAAGTTCATGGTTGTTGATACTATATGCAAAGTTATGAAAGTCTATCAACTGTGGTTCTAATATTGTATATCTTTTTCCGTGAACGGAAGGGTAGCTAGCTCATCCGGTCTTTTATTTTTGAACAGCCAAACTCCGCCACATGTTTTTATTTTATAAGAATAAACTTGGCTAGCTTGCCGATTCGTTTATATCAAACGGACTCAGCTAGTTAGCTCATGTAAGTATAACTTTTAACTTATATTTTAAAATTTATTTTTTACAAAAATTTCACAAGTATTATGCAGGTTTTTTTTAAAGAAATGTTACCCCATCATTGTAGCCGGGAGAATAAGTACTAATCGCTCGAACCTCGAATCCGGATTCATAGGAGAATTTAGGCTACGTAATAAATACTATAATCGTTGTTGTCGAGCCTGATTGCAATTGGTTATGGTATGTAAATACTAATTGGTTTGTTTGTGTGATATTAGATTATCAAGTTTTCGTATGATCTCCAAGGGAGGTATATTTGAATTTATGTTCATGGTTGTTGATACTATATGCAAAGTTATGGAAGTCTATCAACTATGGTTCTAATATTGTATATGTTTTTCCGTGAACCGAAGGGTAGTTAGCTCATCCGCGCATGTTTTTATTGTATACGAATGGAGTTGGCTAGCTTAGCGGTTCGTTTATATCAAACGGACTCAGCTAGTTAGCTCATGTAAGTATAATTTTTAATTTATATTTTAAAATATATTTTTACACAAATTTCACAAGTATTATGCGATTTTTTTTAAATGTTACCCCATCATTGTAGCCGGGAGAATAAGTACTAATAGCTCGAACCTCGAATCCGAATTCATAGGATAATTTAGGCTACGGTAATAAATACTATAATCATTGTTGTCGAGCCTGATTGCAATTGATTATGGTATGTGAGTTGTTTTTTGTCGAAGAACAAACATCACGTGGGGAGAAGCAAAGTTGAATTGATTTGTCTTTGGTACGTGCAGATTTTTCTGGACAGCTAATAATCTAACCAAGATTGCCTGGAAGTTGTTTTGATTTGCACGGTAAAAGGATCTGGTTAACACCCGAAAGGATGGAGCCCGTACATAGCAAAAAAATCTGCCAGGTTTGGCTATTCCCATCGTTGATGCTGAATCACGTTGTCAAGTAGTCTTTCCGTTTAAACGTGCATATATTTCTATTTGTATGTGACGTATATTTTCTGTAAACAAAAGAAAAAGACTCAATCCACGGATGTGTTCCGGCAAACAATATATAAACAAAGGAACTATACCATCGTGTCAACCGGACCGGCACCGTTACGTTGCTAATAACTTTTTGTTGAATCATAGCCATTAATTTTAGATCTAACCATTAGAATAATTAAGATGATGTGGATCAACCTAATGACTCTATTAAACACCCTTATTTTGCTTTTAGTATATAATAGATACTCACATGTTTTATACACACTTTATGTCATTTATATGCATTTTCCGGCACTAACCTATTGACGAGATGCCGAAGAGCCAGTTGCCGTTTTCTGTTGTTTTTGGTTTCAGAAATCCTACAAAGGAAATATTCTCGGAATTGGACGAAATCAACGCCCAGGGTCTTATTTTTCCACGGAGCTTCCAGAAGACCGAAGGGGATACGAAGTGGGGCCACGAGGCGCCGCCACCATAGGGTCGCGCGGCCAGGGAGGGGCCCGCGCCGCCCTATGGTGTGGGCCCCTCGTCAGCCCCCCGAAGCTGCCCTTCCGCCAATTTATTCCCTCCGTCGCGAAAACCCTATTACCGAGAGCCACGATATGGAAAACCTTCCAGAGACGCAGCCGCCGCCAATCCCATCTCAGGAGATTCAGGAGATCACCTCCGGCACCCTGCCGGAGAGGGGAATCATCTCCCGGAGGACTCTTCATCACCATGATCGCCTCCGGATTGATGTGTGAGTAGTTCATTCTTGGACTATGGGTCCATAGCAGTAGCTAGATGGTTGTCTTCTCCTCATGTGCTATCATGTTAGATCTTGTGAGCTGCCTATCATGATCAAGATCATCTATTTGTAATGCTACATATTGTGTTTGTTGGGATCCGATGAATATGGAATACTATGTCAAGTTGATTATCAATCCATCATATATGTGTTGTTTATGTTCTTGCATGCTCTCCGTTGCTAGTAGAGGCTCTGGTCAAGTTGATACTTGTGACTCCATGAGGGAGTATTTATGCTCGATAGTGGGTTCATGCCTCCATTGAATGAGGACGATGTGAGAAAGTTCTAAGGTTGTGGATGTGTTGTTGCCACTAGGGATAAAACATCAATGCTTTGTCTAAGGATATTTGTGTTGATTACATTACGCACCATACTTAATGCAATTGTCTGTTGTTTGCAACTTAATACAGGAAGGGGTGCGGATGCTAACCCGAAGGTGGACTTTTTAGGCATAGATGCATGCTGGATAGCGGTCTATGTACTTTGCCGTAATGCCCTGATTAAATCTCATAGTAGTCATCATGATATGTATGTGCATTGTTATGCCCTCTCTATTTGTCAATTGCCCAACTGTAATTTGTTCACCCAACATGCTATTTCTTATTGGAGAGACACCACTAGTGAACTGTGGACCCTGGTCCATTCTTTTACATCTGAATACAATCTACTGCAAACATTGTTCTTTACTGTTCTACGCAAACAAACATCATCTTCCACACCATACGTTTAATCCTTTGTTTACAGCAAGCCAGTGAGATTGACAACCTCACTGTTAAGTTGGGGCAAAGTATTTTGATTGTGTTGTGCAGGTTCCACATTGGCGCCGGAATCCCTGGTGTTGCGCCGCACTACACTCCTCCGCCAACAACCTTCACGTGTTCCTTGACTCCTACTGGTTCGATAACCTTGGTTTCTTACTGAGGGAAAACTTGCTGCTGTACGCATCACACCTTCCTCTTGGGGTTCCCAACGGGCGTGTGCTTGACGCGTCATCACATTACAGACCAGCGGCTCAAAGTATCGCTCGAGGGATGCTCGAGACGACATCACCCAGAGCAGAATTGATAAAGCAAGGCGACAACGCGCCGCTAGGGAGGAATACGACAGCGACATCTCGGATGAAAGCCAGGAGAATGACGGCAAGCTAAGGGGAGCCGATTGTTTAAGCTACAAGATCCGCGAGGCGATGCCGCCTAAAAAATTCAAACCTACCCCTACCGACGCTGCCAAATACGATGGACAGCGGGAGCCGAGGTCCTGGATAGACGATTACTTACAAACTGTAATCTTGCACAAGGGGAATCAGATAACAGCAATGCAGTGCTTACAACTTTACCTGAAGGACTCGGCACGAGCATGGCTGAGAGGCCTGCCGAAAGGTTCCATTAAGTCATGGGACGACCTAGTGGACGCTTTCGTTGCCAATTTCCAAGCAACATACAAAAGACCCATCGGGATCGAGGAATTACGACACTGCCAGCAGAAGCAGAAGGAATCGATCCGCGCCTACATCGGGAGATTCACCAAGCTCATAAACGCTGCCGAAGATGTCTCTGTGGATAGAGCAATCGATGCTTTCAGCGATGGCATCCGACGTGAAACCTATATAGAGGAGCTCGGGCGCAAGAAGCCAAAAACCATAACCAAGTTAATGGAAATCGCCAACAGTTGGGTTGATGGCGAAGACAACGTACGAAAGCCTCGACAGCGCAGTGACGATGAAGACGACGATCAGCCGAAGCACGATTCAGGTGGACGAAGGGACCGCCGTAAGAAAAGAAAGGACTGCAGTTACGACGACAGTAACCTGGTAGCTGCGGGATACTCTGATCAGCGAGACGATCGGTACGACGACAGGCGAGATGATCGGCAGGACGGCAATAGGAGCAACTCTGGAAATCGCGGCAGTTACAAACCACGGCCACAGAGGACTCCCGAGCTACCTTTTGCTGAGCAAATAAACGCTCCCTACTACCTGCACTCGTACGTCGACTCCAAAGATAACAAGACGAAGTCAAGTCACCTCCTCAGAGATTGTCGACAGTTCATTGAAATGCAGAAGCTCATCCAGCAGCAGCAACAACCAACGCAACCACCACCTCCACCTCAGCACCAGGTCCAGCATGCGCAGCCTCACAACCCCAACGAGTCATTCCCACCACCACGAGGGCAGATGAGCATGATCCATCGGACAGGTGTTTCAAGAAGGGAAATGAAGAAGCTCACCAGAGAAATTAATCTGGCAGAAAGTATCATGGCGAACATCCCTGAGTATGTCGAGTGGTCGTCTCAGAGCATCACGTTCAGCCGAGCGTATCACCCGATGACCATACCGAAACCAGGACACGCTGCCTTAGTAGTCGAGGCGCAAATCGGGGGGTTCAAGATGAGCAAAATCTTCATGGATTGTGGAAGCAGACTAAACCTGATATTCATCGACACAATCAAAAGTATGGGGATCACCATGAGGATTCTAGAAGATACTGACACATGTTTTCATGGGATTTTCCCCACTTCACCAGCGTACTCTCTTGGCAAAGTTTATCTGAACGTCGTCTTTGGAAAACCCGACAACTTCAGGAAGGAAAAGATCGAGTTTGAGGTCGTGAACTGGGAATCACAGTACCATGCTGTACTCGGAAGACCAGCTTATGCCAAGTTCATGGCTGTGCCGCATTACGCCTACCTCAAGCTGAAAATGCCTGGGAACAACGGGACAAACATCACAGTTTATGGAAGTTTCTCACGCTCAGACAATTGTGATCGCGACTTTCAGAGGATCGCTGCGAAGTTTGGGGTACAGCAGGAAATCAACGATCTCCCTTCCAGGACATCAGCACACGACAATAAGGAAGATGAACGTGGCGGAAAAACGAAGCAAAAGCCAGCTGATCTTGCCTTAGAAGTTTCGACAGGAAAAGCTTCGGCAGTTGATGGCGGAGCAGCCGTAGGAGAAATCAAGACACCGGCAATCACTGCCAAGACTCCCGATGAGATCAGCAACGCTCCCAAAATCGCTGACGCGGTGGACAAGACGGAAGATAAGAAGAACCCTTTCCTTGCTTAAGCGGATGGATAGTATTTAGTTTTTTCCTTTCTTTTCAACAGGGCCTCTCCCTTTTTTCGCCCCTTACCCTCGTACGTACTTTATTAATGAGAACTTAAGTTTTGATTCCTTAAAAAGCATTGCAGTAATTCGGAGCACCCGAACCACATCATCATAAACCTTGCCTATGCCCCTCGGCGAAGGTTGGTGCGACGAACTACGCGGCAAAAAGTTACGCTCCGAAAAAGCCTCTGAAACTACGAGTGCTAAAGGATGCAAAACAAACAAGGACACTGACCTTCCCCTCTACTATAGATGCCTCTAAGAGTGCCGTAAATAGCAAGAGTCTGGAAGTACATATATAAAACGACCCACGTTCGATACTTCACCTATGGAAGCATCAAAGAACGACGGAGTCATCGGCAGAGCTAGTGCTCCCGACATGTTCGGGAGCTGCTGTCAGGACATGCATCGGTTGAAAGTAAAGTTGCACATACAACGGGTCTAGCAAGACCCGCAACACGAGCTGATCACTCAAATAATTTGCTGACCAACGAACACACATACGCTTGGACAAGTAATTAAGATTTGCTGCTCCCAAAATTTGCCAACGGCATTAACATGGTAAAAGGTGCATACATATGCACCTACCGAAAAAATAGTTTAAATTTCGCAACCCAATACCATGGATGAAATAGCTAAATTATCTATTTACAGTAAGAACATGATCCTGAATTACTCTTGCGGAGTTTCTTTTTCTTCAGGTACCTTCGAATCCTTCTCAAGCCTGTCGACAATTATATTAGCAGGCAGCACTACATTCGGGTACAGCAGCTCCAAATCACCAACCGCATTAGCAATGCTCAGCAGGCCTGCCGAAGGATAACGTGCAATGACGAGGGCAAGTGTAAATCTGGCTCCTGCAAAAACCTGAGCTCGCACCAAATCTCGAATCTTCTTGGTGTTGCTAAACTCCGACATTAAGGTCAATAGCGTGGGAGGAATCGTGTTCAAAGGGAACATCGTCCTCCATATTACTCTGAGCCGTTTGTAGCACTTGTCGAAGAAGCGGTGAACTTGCTGGACACGATCTTGGAACTTCGCCACAGCCGAAGCTTTCGAGTGCTCTCTCCAAAAAACCTCATCCGCCGATGACAGCTGGGTCAATGCGTTCACACGTTCATGGATCCGTTTGTTCTCCTCAGCACGGTTCAGAGCTATGACTAGCAAAGGAATCAAGCAAAGTTCAGACAATGCATTTTGAAGAAAAGTAATGGGCCAAAGGATCAGGAAGCTTACAGTTTAAACTTTCGGTGGCCTTATGCAGCTCAGTAAGGGCATAGCGCTCTACGTCAGCCGCAATCTCGCTCTTATTTTTGATAATGGCGGCCAAGGCATAGGTGTTGCGCAAATCCTTCTCCATTTGTGCGATCCGATCCTTCATACGCTGGAGCCGATCACTTTCAGATACGGCACCCGACGAATCATCGACAAACGAAGGCATGGGGTAAACCTGCAAACAGCGTCAAAGGATATGATGGACCGTATCGCTTCAGCAGTACAAGTTACTCCCATCGGGATAATGCAAGAAAAATATCATAATAAGGGTACACTGGCAACATTGCCAGTATAAAATTTATTACAACCACAAGTCAGGACCAAGGACATTGTTTCAAATCAAGCTAAAAAGAAGTCTGTTACAAGAATCAAGGGGCTTGGGTCTGGTTCGACAAACTTGGGCCAACTGATGATTTCTTGGCCAAAACCAGTTCAAGGAGTTGGCGTGCACACTTAAGAGCCGAGGCTTTAAAAGCGCCCAGGTCGACAAACTGCCCATCTCGCCCTTTCGGCAGCTCCTTAGACATCTCTTCAATATCGGCCTTGAAGCCGTGACCCATCATGAGTTGGAAGGCTAAGAGGGCACCATAGGTACGTGAAGTACGTTTGAATACCTTGATAACTTCCTTAGTGTTGATGGCGAAAGCATCGATTAGCTGCCCCAAAGTCTTGTCTTGGCTAATCTTGGGGAAGATCATCGAGTGCATCCATGTCATGGCTCCCTTGCCCTTTTCGAGGAGGTCCCGAGTAAGCTGGTGCGAAGCAAGGGTCATCGACACACCATTTGCCGGAGAATTGTTCGGAAGCTTGTCCAGCGCATCGGCAGGGATATCGGCGGCCTCTGTGAAGAATGAAATGGGAAAGATTACCAAACAAAGGATTGTAGTCACAAAGTAGTATTCAGCAGAGAAGCAGAAAAGGAATTACTGAGCAAAGCCACGGAAGATTGGCGAAGAAGATCATCCTTTTCGGTTGCCCAAGCTTCAGCGACCAGCCGAGATGCTTCTTCGTCTTTCAACTTCTCCTTCAGCCCCTTGAGTTCCTCCTTCAGGGAATCGATTTCTTGGCAGGCTTCGACAGCTATTTTTATTGCACCTTCCAATTTTGAGGAGGAAGATTTAACTTCCTTCTGCAGCCGAGCCTTGTCTGCTTCCAGGGAGGTGAATTGGGAGGCGAAGGTCTCCAAAGAAGATATGACAGTTTGTAGATCCTTAAGAAAAAAGGAGATATTTGCTGAAGGATTATCAATCAAAGCACCTTTCAGGAAAATTCGCGTTGCGGCCAAAGAAGACTTAAAGGTTTCCCTAAAGGAGGAGTCGTGGCGGCAGCAGTCGAAGGAATATCTTTCCCCCTAGAAAGGGAGGAAGCAGTCGATACTTGGGCTGCAGGGGCTGCAGTAGGAGCCGAAGGCTTCGAAAGCTGCAACAGTCGGTGGAGTAGCATCAGATCTGGCCTTCTTAGACGGTGGCTCGATGAATCCTTCGTCACTAGAAGGAAGAAATTTGATAAGGATTAAAGAGAGAAATGCGAATGGTCAAAGTGAAACACGAATCCTAGGCCAAGAAGTATGCACTCACAGATCAAAGAGATCGTCTTCATCGGCAAAGCCGCCGGCTGAACTCTTCACCGGCGAAGCTCTGGTTGCCTCCACAGCTGCATTAACAAAGGTATCATGATTAGCTCCTTCATCATGCACTGATCCCGTTGTGTCGCAAGTATCGTAGGCTGGGGGAGGAGGATTGGTAAAGGCAGCTTCAGAGTCCATCGGATCATCGTGATCGTCCTTTGAGATCGTGTCTTCAACAGTATGAAATTTGTCAACGGTTGAGGAACCTCCCCCTTCGGAAGTATCATCCGGTAGGTCATCCAAGTTTCCAGAAGCTATGGGGGGCTGCCGAGGAAACAAAAACAAGTAAGAAAAATAATAGTTGTGTCAATCAAGCGGAATAGAGTAATAAGAATATAAGAAGGAAAATTTACCTCCATCGGCGGATGATCGACATCAAGAGGCGGATAAGAAGATATCATCGGGATTGAGTCTTCTTGGCTAAGGAGAGTGAGGCGTCGAACTTCGCCAAGCAGCTCCTTTTCCGATAGTTCAGCAACGTTTACTCTGGTCTCATCTTTCGGACCCGAATATAACCACATCGGATGAACCCTGGCCATGACTGGCTGGACCTGACGTTTCAAGAACATGGCAGCTACGTCTGTGCCGATCATGGTCTGGACATCAACTTCTTTGATCCGAAGAAATTTGACAAATAACTCATCGGCTGTTGTCCTTTCGTCGGGAGAAAGGATGTTCTTCCAAGAATGCTTAGGTTTGGCTTCGAGAACGGTCCGCAAAGCGAGGAAGCTGGGACTCGGTTGTTGAGGAATCCTTAACATAGAACCATTTCAGTCTCCATCCTTGCACGGATTCTCTCATTGGGAAACTGAAATAATTGACTTCTGAACGGACAACGAACCCCACTCCCCCAATGACAAACGGTCCATTACTACTGCTGTATCTCTTTACAAAGATGATTTTCTTCCACAACCCAAAGTGAGGCTCGATGCCCAAAAACGCCTCGCAAAGGGTGATGAACACAGCAAGGTGAAGGATTGAGTTAGGGGTAAGTTGCCACAGTTGGATTTCATAAGTCCGCAGAAGGTGATGAAGGAACTCGTGGGCAGGAAGCGAGAGACCCCGATACAAGAACGACAAGAACATCACGGTAAAACCAGCAGGAGGATTGGGCCGAGAGATCGCACCTGGGAGAATTACGTTCCCCTCGTCAGAGGAGACTAGACCAAGGCTTCGGGCCCTCTTTTCATCATGCTTCGTAATGGAGGACGCGAGCCAATCTCCGGGATTGGACACAGCTACAGAGCTTGGCAGTGCTGGCGGCGCTGGAGCTAGGGGAGGAGCATCTGGAGTGCTTCTCTTCGGAAGATTCGAGGAGGCCTTGGCGGCGGCGCCGCCGCTCGCGGAACTTGTGGCGGCAGCGAGGTTCTTCTTCTTCACCATCGTTGGATCTGGTGAGATCTAAAAACGGTGGTGGCGGCGCAGTGGTTATGAGAGAAGAAGGAAGAAGAAGGAAAGGAGGATGTTGCAATGATGTGAAAGAATACTAAGGATTTCGCTCTGAGAGATTTTAAGGAGGGGGGAAACTTGAGGATTGCGTAGGCACGTGTCGTAGTTTCCAGTCCATTAAGAGGACCCTTTCTTCATTGTTGATCGCGGAGATCGAGGAGGCGCCTTGGTAACCGTACAAGAAAGGCGGATATTACTTAAAAAATAGAGACATGCAGAAGTAGGATGGGCCCAACGGGTCGTGTCTTGTCAGTGAAAATCAAAGTGTTAGTAACGTCATCAGTGACGTCACTTAAAGCATTCGAAGAAATATAAAAGGTATCGGATGGTGGACTTGAGTCTACGCAGGGATTGCAAGCCTCCGTACCTAGACTCGGGGGCTACTCCCATCGGGAGCGCTGGACGCGCACCCGATAAAAAGAAGACTCGAAGAATTTTCCAAGAAGAAGGGACTGAAGAAGTGTTTAAACAAAAGAGTGGTATCTTCAGCTTGAAGTCTGCACCTGATTGCAAGCCCCCGCGATGGTGGACTTGAGTCTACGCAGGGATTGCAAGCCTCCGTACCTAGACTCGGGGACTACTCCCATCGGGAGCGCTGAGTGTGCACCCGATAAAACTTTTTTGCACTCCAGGATCATGCTCGGGGACTTGATTCTGAGTAGAGTAACGTTGTTTTTCCAACGGCAGTTAACCAGCAAAGCTGGGCACGTTACTCCATATCCTTTACGCATTCAAGATTTACTGAAAAGTACAAGCCCTGACATGCATCTATCAGATGACCTATGAAGACTTGCAAGAAACTTCGGCAGAAGAAGACATTCGAGTGGCACAACTTGAGTCTACACACGGATTGCAAGCATCCGTATCTAGACTCGGGGGCTACTCCCATCGGGAGCGCTGACGCGCACCCGATAAAAAAAGATGAAACTATTACAAGATGGACAAGAGCAGTCGAAGCGGAAGAACATTCAGTGGAGGCATGCTTTAGTCTCTACCCAAAAAATCTTTGGCTAGACACTCGGGGACTACTGACGTGGGCATTACCCTTCGGGTGATCGACATTGCCCTATCCTGTGCGGCCCAATTGGAGGCCCATGAAGATACCCGGTGACAAGGTGGGCCACTAGGACGGTGCCGAAGAGGATTCCTTGAAGAACAAGACAAAGAGGAGCCAAACAAGGGAAGTTTAGAACTAGGTATTTTGTAAACCTAGTCGTACCCGAGCAGATCTCTTGAGACCTGGCCCTCCTATATAAAGGCCAGGAGAGGGGCTGCCGAGGGACACGATCAATCTTAGCAACTTTAGCCACCAGAAGTCAAGAGCTAGGTCGCCGCAGCACTTAGCCTCTCGACGAGATCACAGTCGAAACCTTCGGCACCCCATTGTAACCCAATATCCTCATAATCAAGATCAGACAGGCGGGACGTAAGGGTTTTACCTCATCGAGGGCCCCGAACCTGGGTAAATTGCTCTCCCCTCTTGTCTGTGAACCGATGTCTCGTGTCAGCCTACAGGATTCCATCAACCCTAAGCCCCAATCGGAGGGCATTGTCGAGGAGCACCCTTGTCAATCATGGTAGAAATTTTTTTTAGTACATCTATGATGAGCATCACTTATTCTATAACAAGCATCTTTCAAACTTTCTCCCCTTGTTGTTTAAAAGAACGAAACTCAACTTCAGGAATACTCATTTTAGCAAGATTAAAATAGAACAACAAAAATAAAAGCTATAATAGAAACTATTTTTTTGTGTTTTTGATATAATGAAGCAAACAAGACAAAGTAAAATAAACTAAGCAAAATTATAATAAAGTAAAGAGATTGGAGATGAGAGACTCCCCTTGCAGAAATCCCCTTCCTCCTCGGCAACGGCGCTGATACGTCTCCAACGTATCGATAATTTCTTATGTTCCATGCCACTTTATTGATGATACCTACATGTTTTATGCATACTTTATGTCATATTTATGCATTTTCCGGCACTAACCTATTAACAAGATGCCGAAGAGCCGATTCTGTTTTTCTGCTGTTTTTGGTTTCAGAAATCCTAGTAAGGAAATATTCTCAGAATTGGACGAAATCAACGCCCAGGATCTTATTTTTCCACGAAGCTTCCAGAACACCGGGGGATAAACGAAGTGGGGCGACGAGGCGGCCAGACGCTAGGGCGGCGAGGCCCAGGCCCTGGCCGCACCGGCCTAGTGTGTGGGCCCCTCGCGTCGCCCCTAAACCTACCTCTCCTACTATAAGAAGCCTTCGTCGATAATAACTCCAGTACCGAGAGCCACGATACGGAAAACCTTCCAGAGACGCCGCCGCCAATCCCATCTCGGGGGATTCAGGAGATCGCCTCCGACACCCTGCTGGAGAGGGGAATCATCTCCCGGAGGACTCTTCACCTCCATGGTCACCTCCGGAGTGATGAGTGAGTAGTTCACCCCTGGACTATGGGTCCATAGCAGTAGCTAGATGGTCGTCTTCTCCTAATTGTGCTATCATTGTTGGATCTTGTGAGCTGCCTAACATGATCAAGATCATCTATCTGTAATGCTATATGTTGTGTTTGTTGGGATCCGATGAATAGAGAATACTATGCTATGTTGATTATCAATCTATTATCTATGTGTTGTTTATGATCTTGCATGCTCTCCGTTACTAGTAGAGGCTCTGGCCAAGTTTTTGCTTGTAACTCCAAGAGGGAGTATTTATGCTCGATAGTGGGTTCATGCCTCCATTAAATCTGGGACAGTGACAGAAAGTTCTAAGGTTGTGGATGTGCTGTTGCCACTAGGGATAAAACATCGATGCTATGTCTAAGGATGTAGTTGTTGATTACATTACGCACCATACTTAATGCATTTGTCTGTTGTTTGCAACTTAATACTGGAAGGGGTTCGGATGATAACCTGAAGGTGGACTTTTTAGGCATAGATGCATGCTGGATAGCGGTCTATGTACTTTGTCGTAATGCCCAATTAAATCTCACAATACTCAACATATCATGTATGTGCATGGTCATGCTCTCTTTATTTGTCAATTGCCCAACTGTAATTTGTTCACCCAACATGCTATTTATCTTATGGGAGAGACACCTCTAGTGAACTGTGGACCCCGGTCCATTCTTTTACATCGAATACAATCTACTGCAATACTTGTTTTACTATTTTCTGCAAACTTCATCATCCACACTATACATCTAATCCTTTGTTACAGCAAGCCGGTGAGATTGACAACCTCACTGTCACGTTGGGGCAAAGTAATTTGGTTGTGTTGTGCAGGTTCCACGTTGGCGACGGAATCCCTGGTGTTGCGCCGCACTACACTCCGCCGCCATTAACCTTCAACGTGCTTCTTGGCTCCTACTGGTTCGATAAACCTTGGTTTCTTACTGAGGGAAAACTTGTCGCTGTACGCATCACACCTTCCTCTTGGGGTTCCCAACGGACGCGTGATGTACGCGTATCAAGCTCTTTTTGTGGCGCCATTTCCGGGGAGATCAAGACACGCTGCAAGGGGAGTCTCCACTTCCAATCTCTTTATTTTGTTTTTGTCTTGCTTTACTTTTATTTACTACTTTGTTTGCTGCACTAAATCAAAACACAAAAAAATTAGTTGCTAGTTTTACTTTATTTTCTATCTTGTTTGCCATATTAAAAACACAAAAAAATTAGTTACTTGCATTTACTTTACTTATTTAATCATGTTTCCTCCTAATTTTAGTTTAAAAGATATACATGTGGGACAAGGGTCTATAATTGGAAGAGATAATATAGAAGAATTTTTCACCCATGTTAGTATCCATGAAGATCTCAAAGATATACCCCTGGCAAAACCTGTCCCTACTTATGAAGATGCCTCTGTTTGTTTGGTACGCATGATGGAAGCTAGATTTATTAGTCTCAACCCCATGATACAACACATGTTTCTTACACTTTCTGATATGGAGAGGGGAGAAAAGAGAGATTTTGTTTTAAAAGTCCTAGTGCGAGAATTTGAGGATATAGCCAAAGAAGCTAGAAAAGTTTTTATTAAGCATAAGAGGCTTGGTATGTTCACCGATTTTAAAAGAACACTTGAAAAGATGGACATGGATAGAATTAAGTACACTAATAATGTTAATGATGGTGGGGAGATTAAAGCACCAATACCTTGTAAGCTCCTAGCAATGCATGAAGCTCTAGATGATAACTATGCTTGGCTTGTTCCTGAAAATTTGTTTGATGGGAGTAGCAAGCCCAAGACTAATGAAAAGGGAGCCTCTGAAACTTATGTGTCCAAAATACAATGCATGGTTGAGAAAACTCCAAACCCCGCCGTAGATGCTTCATCTCTTGATAACACTTGATACACACTTTCTGCGCCTAGCTGAAAGGCGTTAAAGAAAAGCGCTTATGGGAGACAACCCATGATTTTACTACTGCACTTTTGTTTTATATTTGAGTCTTGGAAGTTGTTACTACTGTAGCAACCTCTCCTTTTCTTAGTTTTGTTGCATTGTTGTGCCAAGTAAAGTCTTTGATAGTAAGGTTGATACTAGATTTGGATTACTGCGCAGAAACAGATTTCTTTGCTGTCACGAATCTGGGCCTAATTCTCTGTAGGTAACTCAGAAAATTATGAAAATTTATGTGAGTGATACTCAGATATGTGCGCAACTTTCATTCAATTTGAGAATTTTCATTTGAGCAAGTCTGGTGCCTCTTAGAAATTCGTCTTTACGGACTGTTCTGTTTTGACAGATTCTGCCTTTTATTTCGCATTGCCTGTTTTGCTATGCTTGATGGATTTTTCTATTCCATTAACTTTCAGTAGCTTTGTGCAATGCCCAGAAGTGTTAAGAATGATTATGTCACCTCTGAACATGTGAATTTTGATTGTGCACTAACCCTCTAATGAGTTGTTTTGAGTTTGGTGTGGAGGAAGTTTTCAAGGATCAAGAGAGGAGGATGAAACAATATGATCAAGGAGAGTGAAAGCTCTAAGCTTGGGGATGCCCCGGTGGTTCACCCCTGCATATTTCAAGAAGACTCAAGCGTCTAAGCTTGGGGATGCCCAAGGCATCCCCTTCTTCATCGACAACATTATCAGGTTCCTCTAGTGAAACTATATTTTTATTCCACCACATCTTATGTACTTTACTTGGAGCGTCTGTTTGCTTTTGTTTTTGTTTTTGTTTGAATAAATGCATGCTTGTGTGGGAGAGAGACACGCTCCGCTGGTTCATATGAACACATGTGTTCTTAGCTTTTAATTTTCATGGCGAAGGTTGAAACTGCTTCGTTAATTGTTATATGGTTGGAAACGGGAAATGCTACATGTAGTAATTGGTATGATGTCTTGAATAACTTGATACTTGGCAATTGTTGTGCTCATGTTTAAGCTCTTGCATCATATACTTTGCACCTATTAGTGAAGAAATACATAGAGCTTGCTAAAATTTGGTTTGCATGATTGGTCTCTCTAAGGTCTATATATTTTCTAGTAAAGTGTTTGAACAACAAGGAAGACAATGTAGAGTCTTATAATGCTTGCAATATGTTCTTATGTGAGTTTTGTTGTACCGCTTCATACTTGTGTTTGTTTCAAATAACCTTGCTAGCCTAAACCTTGTATCGAGAGGGAATACTTCTCATGCATCCAAAATCCTTGAGCCAACTACTATGCCATTTGTGTCCACCATACCTACCTACTACATGGTATTTCTCCGCCATTCCAAAGTAAATTGCTTGAGTGCTACCTTTAAACACTTCAAAATTTATCACCTCTGATTTGTGTCAATGTTTTATAGCTCATGAGGAAGTATGTGGTGTTTATCTTTCAATCTTGTTGGGCAACTTTCACCAATGGACTAGTGGCTTCATCCGCTTATCCAATAATTTTGCAAAAAGAGCTGGCAATGGGATTCCCAGTCCCAAATTAATTAACCAAAATAGACACTCCTCCATGGTATGTGATTGTTGGACGGCACCCGAAGGATTCGGTTAGCCATGGCTTGAGAAAGCAAAGGTGGGGAGGAGTGTCATCATAATAAAACTAAAATAAAAAGGCACTCCTTCATGGAATGAGATTGTTGGCAGGCACCTGAGGATTCGGTTAGCCATGGTTTGTGAAAGCAAAGGTTGGAAGGAGTGCCACCCAAAAATAAAATAAAATGGGAGCCGCTCTTTAAAGGTTTGTCTGGCAAGGGGGTTAGAGTGCCCACTACCATTCGTTGACAACAACAAACACCTCTCAAAATTTTACTTTTATGCTCTCTTTATGTTTTCAAAACCAAAGCTCTAGTACAAATATAGCAATCAATGCTTCCCTCTGCGAAGGGCCTTTCTTTTACTTTTATGTTGAGTCAGTTCACCTATCTCTCTCCATATCAAGAAGCAAACACTTGTGTGAACTGTGCATTGATTCCTACATACTTGCATATTGCACATGTTATATTACTTTATGTTGACAATATCCATGAGATATACATGTTACAAGTTGAAAGCGACCGCTGAAACTTAATCTTCCTTTGTGTTGCTTCAATGCCTTTACTTTGAATTATTGCTTTATGAGTTAACTCTTATGCAAGACTTATTGATGCTTGTCTTGAAAGTACTATTCATGAAAAGTCTTTGCTATATGATTCAGTTGTTTACTCATTACATTTACCATTGTCTTGGATCGCTGCATTCATTACATGTGCTTACAATAGTATGATCAAGATTATGATGGCATGTCACTCCAGAAATTATCTTTGTTATCGTTTACGTACTCGGGACGAGCAGGAACTAAGCTTGGGGATGCTGATACGTCTCCAACGTATCGATAATTTCTTATGTTCCATGCCACTTTATTGATGATACCTACATGTTTTATGCATACTTTATGTCATATTTATGCATTTTCCGGCACTAACCTATTAACAAGATGCCGAAGAGCCAGTTGTTGTTTTCTGCTGTTTTTGGTTTCAGAAATCGTAGTAAGGAAATATTCTCGGAATTGGACGAAATCAACGCCTAGGATCTTATTTTTCCACGAAGCTTCCAGAACACCGGGGGATAAACGAAGTGGGGCGACGAGGCGGCCAGACGCTAGGGTGGCGCGGCCCAGGCCCTGGCCGCGCCGACCTAGTGTGTGGGCCCCTCGCGTCGCCCCTAAACCTACCTCTCCGACTATAAGAAGCCTTCGTCGATAATAACTCCAGTACCGAGAGCCACGATACGGAAAACCTTCCAGAGACGCCGCCGCCGCCAATCCCATCTCGGGGGATTCAGGGATCGCCTTCGGCACCCTGCCGGAGAGGGGAATCATCTCCCGGAGGACTCTTCACCGCCATGGTCGCCTCCGGAATGATGAGTGAGTAGTTCACCCCTGGACTATGGGTCCATAGCAGTAGCTAGATGGTCGTCTTCTCCTAATTGTGCTATCATTGTTGGATCTTGTGAGCTGCCTAACATGATCAAGATCATCTATCTGTAATGCTATATGTTGTGTTTGTTGGGATCCGATGAATAGAGAATACTATGCTATGTTGATTATCAATCTATTATCTATGTGTTGTTTATGATCTTGCATGCTCTCCGTTACTAGTAGAGGCTCTGGCCAAGTTTTTGCTTGTAACTCCAAGAGGGAGTATTTATGCTCGATAGTGGGTTCATGCCTCCATTAAATCTGGGACAGTGACGGAAAGTTCTAAGGTTGTGGATGTGCTGTTGCCACTAGGGATAAAACATCGATGCTATGTCTAAGGATGTAGTTGTTGATTACATTACGCACCATACTTAATGCAATTGTCTGTTGTTTGCAACTTAATACTGGAAGGGGTTCGGATGATAACCTGAAGGTGGACTTTTTAGGCATAGATGCATGCTGGATAGCGGTCTATGTACTTTGTCATAATGCCCAATTAAATCTCACAATACTCATCATATCATGTATGTGCATGGTCATGCTCTCTTTATTTGTCAATTTCCCAACTGTAATTTGTTCACCCAACATGCTATTTATCTTATGGGAGAGACACCTCTAGTGAACTGTGGACCCCGGTCCATTCTTTTACATCGAATACAATCTACTGCAATACTTGTTCTACTGTTTTCTGCAAACTTCATCATCCACACTATACATCTAATCCTTTGTTACAGCAAGCCGGTGAGATTGACAACCTCACTGTCACGTTGGGGCAAAGTAATTTGGTTGTGTTGTGCAGGTTCCACGTTGGCGCCGGAATCCCTGGTGTTGCGCCGCACTACACTCCGCCGCCATCAACCTTCAACGTGCTTCTTGGCTCCTACTGGTTCGATAAACCTTGGTTTCTTACTGAGGGAAAACTTGCCGATGTACGCATCACACCTTCCTCTTGGGGTTCCCAACGGACGCGTGCTGTACGCGTATCAGGCGGCAGCAAAAGATTTGATGGCGGTTGACGGGCTTGATGGAGTGTCTTGATTACTCCCCGGCAACAGCGCCAGAAAAAGAGCTTGATGAGTGCAGAGAGCACACCGTCGGGGAACCCCAAGAGGAAGTTATGATGAGCACAGTAGCAAGTTTTCCCTCGGTAGGAAGCCAAGGTTTAATCGACTAGTAGGAGAAAGGTGTGACTTCTGAAGGTGTTGCTAGCTGAGTTGTGGCGGGGCGCACTACGAGCGTCAACAACAACGTGGAACCTGCACAAAACACAACCAAAATACTTTGCCCCAACTTAGTGAGGTTGTCAATCTCACCGGTTTTCCTGAACACAAAGGATTAACCGTATAGTGTGGAAAAAGTTGTTTGTTTGCAGTGGAATTAAAGAGAACAATGCTTGTAGCATGTAAACAGAACATGATGATTTTATCAGTGTAAAAGAAAGGATCTGGGTCCACAGTTCACTAGAGGTGTCTCTCCATAAAGATAAATAACATGCTGGGTGAACAAATTACAGTTGGGCAATTGACAGAATAAAGACCATACATGACAAGATGATAACTATGAGATTCATTCGGGCATTACAACATAATACATAGACCGTAATCCAACTACGTCTATGACTAATAATCCACCTTCCGGTTATCATCCGAACCCCTTCCAGTATTAAGTTGCAAGCAACAGATTATCGCATTAAGAAATGTGTGTAAAGTAAAAAATAGAATTATCCTTAGATAAAACATTGTTGTTTTATCCCTAGTAGCAACAACACATCTACAATCTTAGAAGTTATTGTCACTCTTCAAGAAAACAAGAGCCATGAACCCACTATCAAGCATAAATACTCACTCTTGGAGTCACAAGCATTTACTTGGCAGAGTATCTACTAGAAACGGAGAGCATGCAAGATCACAAATAACATATGACAAATATATAATCGATCTCAACATAGTATTCAATATTCATCGGATCCTAGCAAACACAACATGTAGCATCACATAAGGATGATCTTGATCATGTAGGGTAGCTCACAAGATCTAAACATGAGGCAAAAATTGGAGAAGACAACCATCTAGCTACTGCTATGGACCCGTAGTCTAGGGATGAACAACTCACGCATCACTTCGGAGGCGGGCATGGAGATGTAGAGGCCTCCGGTGATGATCTCCCTCTTCGGCAGGGTGCCGGGAAGAGCTTCAGAACCCTCCCGAGCTAGGGTCGGCGATGGCGGCTGCGACAGAACTTTTCATGGATGGAGGCTCGGGCGTTTACGTTTTTCCCGAGATCGTGAATAAATAGGCGGAAGGGAGAACTCGGCTGGGCCCGCGCCATGGCATGGTGTGGCCGCCCTGTGGCGCCCCATCGTCTCTCCTCTGGACTCCGTCTTCATTACGGTAAAATATGAACTTCGGCTTTTGTTTCGTCCAATTCCGATAATATTTCCTGTATAAGTTTTCTAAAATACAAAATAGTAGAAAACATGGAACTGGCACTGTGGCATCTTGTCAATAGGTTAGTGCTAGAAAATGTATAAAAGTGCAACAAAGTGTAAGTAAAACATATATAAATTGGTGTAAAACAAGCATGGAGCATCAAAAATTATACATACGTTTGCAACATATCAACGTCTAACTTGTTTTTACAGGACATGTGATGTGGTATGGCCTACGATGAGATATGATATATGTGATGTATGAGATGACCATGTTTTGTAATTTATCACGACTTGCATGTCGATGAGTTTGGCAACCGGCGGGAGCCATATGGTTGTCTTCGTTATTATATGACTTGCGTGTCAATCTTAAACGACATGTATCTGCTTTAATCCATCGCTATGAGTTAGCTATATGTCGTCGTGGTGATCAAACAGATGCCATAGGATGGCTGAAGTTAGGGGCCGGATGTGTGCAAGGGGATCCAGAGGAGGGGAAGGTTGAGAGAGAATGCGGCAGAACTCAAGGGACTAGCCCACGAGATGTATGAATTCACGAGATCAATAGGAAGCTACAGAACTTGGCCTCTGGCCAGAGGTTGAAGATATACGGCAACTAGCCTATCTCCTACTGTAACTGCCCAAGACTCGATCCTCTCGCACACGGGAACCCCTCCTCTCCTTATATAGTGGAGAGGAGGCTTACATGGGAGGAACCGTAGGGGTATCTTTGTTGATCTAAGCTACTTTATAAAGTTTCTTTGGCTCCAGGGGTGACGCTCCCTTCTTTAATCGATGGGCTGATGACCTCCTCCGGTATCTTTTACGTCATCTTCTTCTTTGACCTCAGGGCTTTGATTAAAGCTGAACTGCTTTGCTCATCTTGTCCTTTGGTCCTTGAGGGTATCTTGGACCAAGGTGCCGACATGCTACAGTTGAAACTATGTCGGATCCCCGGTAGCTTAACCGGTATAAACCGGACTCTTGTTCTTTTTATCTTTAGATTTTAACTCTTGAGCGTGTCTCCGGCTTAGATCTCGCCGGTTGCCCTTACTCCGGCATACCCCTCATGGTATACCAGATTGTATTATCCAGCATTGTTAAACCCAGCCTTCATAATCCGGATTATCCTTTAATCTGGTATAAAAATACTTTATCATGGCATATTTGCCATAGTCTTGACCTACCGAGGGTCATCCCCCCGACAATAGTACCCGAAGCTGGTGTGGCCCGGGTGAGTCATCGGACGGACTGCGCCAGGTTCCCATACAAAGTGCACCGGATTAACCATTCCGGTTTCAGTTTAATACATGTCGGCATCTTGCCGGACTCATCTAGATGTCCAGATAAACCTAGTTCTTCAAAATCTTTCCGGCCTCTTTCTGGCGGTTTCTTCGTATTTAAGTTTCCTCGGTGACGTGGGCATTACCCTTCGGGTAACCGACATTGCCCTATCCCGTAAAACCTAACTGGAGGCCCATGAAGGTACTCGATGGCAAGGCGGGCCACTTGGATGGCGTAGCAGAAGGTTCCTTGGCGGACAAGACAAGGAAGGAGCCGAACAAGGAAAGTTTAGAGCTAAGACTACTGTAAACCTAGTCGTACCCGGTTGGATCTCTTGAGACCTGGCCTCCTATATAAAGGCCAGGAGAGGGGCTGCCGAAGGACACGATCAATCTTAGCAACTTTAGCCACCAGAAGTCTAGAGCTAGGTCGCCGCAGCACTTAGCCTCTCGACGAGATCTCAGCCGAACCCTTCGGCACCCCGTTGTAACCCAATATTCTCATAATCAAGATCAGACAGGCATGACGTAAGGGTTTTACCTCATCGAGGGCCCCGAACCTGGGTAAATCGCTCTCCCCACTTGTCTGTGAACCGATGTCTCGTGTCATCCTACAAGATTCCATCAACCCTAAGCCCCAATCAGAGGGCATTGCCGAGGAGTACCCTCGACAATTGGCGACGTCTGTGGGAAGCCTGTCGGCACAAGATCGGACATCGGCAGATCCAGTCATGTCATCAGCAGCTTCATCGACGCCATCATCGCCAAGTCTAGGAAGCCCGATTCGATTTGGCTCCTATGAATTCACCCCGCACGGCGACTCCTCTCGCTCAACCTTTTCTGATCTACAAGGAAACATGGAGATGACCTTCGGCAGCGTCCACTACAACGTCAACTCGGAAGGAGTCCTTCGACTGCTAGAACCACTCGCCTCCAGATCGGCGGGACCAAGCACGTCGTCATCAGTCGACCTTTCGGCTGGTCTGACGAACTCAACCAACTCGCCTTCGTCAAGCCCTCGTTCAAACATCTTCAATGTCGGTTGGATCCGATAATCCCGCATCTTCGGAGATGACCTCGTACTACTGCTTGAACTGCGATACCAGGCACGGGCTAGGATCAAGCGACACACCGTTCATCTGCAATGCGCAGTATTCATCGGGAGAGGATAGTGTCGACAGCATCATCCAAGGTGCCACCCGTAAAATGGCACACCACCAGGTTTATGTCGCCAACAACACAGGAAACACAAGGAACAGGGGAGATGGAGATCACACCCCCCCCCCCCCGGCGCCAGCAGACGAGCAAGTTTTGGAAACAGCACCAGTAACAACAACAACGATTACACCATCGCAGAGGAAGAGTGGGCAGCAGCCAAGGCAGCCGTGCTTAACAATACACCACTCCCCGCAGGAACTTCAGATGGAACCCTCAACGCTTATCGCTCTATATTGGAGAAAAACCGGGAGCGCCTATCGAAAGAGCAAGCCACCCTCGAGAGACGCCTATCCGCTGCAGACCAATCTAGTGAACGACGGAGGGGCTCGCGAGGAAGCACCTCTCGAAGCACTCAAGGAGCAGGCAAGCACCTATCAAGGTTATCCAGACTTTCGGAAGATGACGCCAGAGAAATAACGTCGAATCTGACCAAGTCCTTCATGACCACGGACACCGCGGGCATGCCACGGCCAAAGACCGTCGCGGGAGCGACTGCCAATCTCGCAGCATACCTCATCAATCAGCGCCCTGAAGGTTCTTGGCCCAAGCCCATCGGGGTGCCCTAGAAAGTCTCGCAATATTAGGAGACAACCAGGTCCCGTGGAAGGAAAAAACCACGTTGCAGGCCAGCGGCTCAAAGAATCATGCAAGAGATGCTCGAGATGAGATCACCCAGAGTAGAATCGACAAAGCAAGACGGCGACGCGCCGCTAGGGAGGAATATGACAGTGATTCTTCGGATGAGAGCCAGGAGAACGACGACGAGCTAAGGGGGGCCGATTGCTTAAGTTACAAAATCCGCGAGGCGATGCCACCCAAAAAGTTCAAGCCCACCCCTACTGACGCCGCCAAATACGATGGAGAGCAGGAGCCGAGGTCCTGGATAGACGACTACTTGCAGACCGTAATTCTGCACAAAGGAAATCAGATAGCAGGAATGCAATGCTTGCAGCTTTACCTGAAGGACTTAGCACGAGCTTGGCTAAGAGGCCTGCCGAAGGGTTCCATCAAATCATGGGACGATCTAGTAGACGCTTTCGTTGCCAATTTCCAAGCAACATACAAAAGACCTGTCGGGATCGAGGAACTACGGCATTGCCAGCAAAAGCAGAAGGAATCGATGCGTGCATACATCGGGAGATTCACCAAGCTCTTAAACGCTGTCGAAGATGTCTCTATCGACAGAGCAATCGATGCTTTCAGCGATGGCATCCGACGAGAAACCTACATAGAGGAACTCGAGCGCAAAAAGCCAAAAACTATAACTAAGTTAATGGAAATCGCCAACAGCTGGGCCGATGGCGAGGACAACGTACGAAGGCCGCGACAGCGCAGTGACGATGAAGACGACGACCAGCCGAAGCACGACTCGGTTGGACGAAGGGATCGCCACAAGAAAAGAAAGAACCGTAGTTACGACGATAGTAACCTGGTAGCCGCAGGATACTCCGATCGGCAGGATGATCGGTACGACGACAGACGAGACGATCGGCAGGACGGCAATCGAAACAACTCTGGAAACCGCGGAAACTACAAACCACGACCACAGAGGACCCCCGAGCTACCTTTCGCCGAATAGATCAACGCTCCTTGCTACTTGCACTCGTACGTCGATTCTAAGGACAACAAAAACGAAGTCAAGCCACCTGCTCAGAGATTGTAGGCAGTTCATTGACATGCAGAAACTCATCCAGCAGCAGCAACAGCCGCCACCACCACCACCACCACCCCCACCGCAGCACCAGGTCCAGTAGGCTCGGCCTCACCAACCCAATGAGGCGTTTCCACCACCACGTGGGCAGATGAGCATGATCCACAGGACAGGTGTTTCAAGAAGAGAAATGAAGAAGCTCACCCGAGAAATCAATCTGGCAGAAAGTATCATGGCGAACATCCCTGAGTATGTCGAGTGGTCGTCTCAGAACGTTACGTTCAGCCGAGCAGATCACCCGATGTACCAAAACCAGGACACGCTGCCTTAGTAGTCGAGGCTCAAATCGGGGGGTTCAAAATGAGCAAAGTCTTCATCGATGGTGGAAGCGGACTAAACCTGATATTCGTCGACACAATCAAAAGTATGGGGATCACCATGAGAATGCTAGAAGAAACCGACACCTGTTTTCATGGGATTCTCCCCACTTCACCGGCGTACTCTCTTGGCAAAGTTTACCTGAACGTCGTATTTGGCAAACCCGACAACTTCAGGAAGGAAAAGATCAAGTTTAAAGTCATGAACTGGGAATCACAGTATCACGCTATACTCGAAAGACCAGCTTATGCCAAGTTCATGGTTGTACCGCACTACGCATACCTCAAGCTGAAAATGCCTGGGAGCAACGGGACAAACATCACAGTCTATGGAAGTTTCTCACGCTCAGACAATTGCGATCGCGAATTTCAGAGGATTGCTCCAAAGTTTGGGTTAAAACAGGAAATCACCGGTCTTCCTCCCAAGTCATCGTCACGCGATAACAAGGAAGAAAAACACGTCAGGGAAACGAAGAAGAAGCCAGCCGACCTTGCCCCAGAAGCTTCGACAGCAAAAGCTTCGGCAGTTGATGGCACAACAGTCATAGGGGAAAGCAAGACACTGGCAATCGCTGTCGATACCCCTAATGAAACCAACGACGCTTCGATAACCGCTAACGTGGTGGACAAGCCGGAAGATAAGAAGAACCCTTTCCTTGCTTAAGCGGTTCAATAGTGTTTAGTTTTTCCTTTCTTTTCAACAGGGCCCTCCTTTTTTCGCCCCTTAGTCCCGTGCTTATTTTATTAATGAGAACTTAAGTTTTGATTCCTTGAAAAGCATTGCAGTATTTCGGAGCACCCAAACCGCATCATCATAAACCTTGCTTACGCCCCTTGGCGAACGACGGTGCAATGTGGTACGCGGCAAAAGATTGTGCTCCGAAAAAGCCTCTGAAACTACGAGTACTAAAGGATGCAAAATAAACAAGGACGTTAACCCTTCCCTCTGCTATAGATGCCTCTACGAGCGCCGTAAATAGCAAGAGTCTGGAAATACATATAAAACAACCCACGTTCGATATTTTACTTATGGAAATATCAAAGAACAACGGGCTCATCGGTAGAGTTAATGCTTCCGATACATTCGGGAGCTGCTGTCAGAACATACATCGGTTGAAAGCAAAGTTGCACGTACAAACGGGTTTAGCAAGACCTGCAACACGAGCTGATCACTCAAACAATTTGCTGAGCAACGAATACACATACACGGGCAATTAGGATTTGCTCCTTCAAAATTTGCCAACGACATTGACACGGTAAAAGTGCATATACATGTACCTACCAAAAAATAAGTTTCAACTACGCAATCCAAACACTTGGATAAAGTAGCCAAATTACATATTTACAATAAGAACTTGACCCTGAATTACTCTTGCGGAGTTCCTTTTTCTTCAGGTACCTTCGAATCCTTTTCAAGCTTGTCGACAATTATATTGGCGGGCAACACTACCTTTGGGTACAGCGTCTCCAAATCACCAACCGCATTGGCAATAGTCAGCAGATTTGCCGAAGGATAACGCGCAAGGACGAGGGCAAGCGTAAATCTGGCCCCTGCAAAAACCTGAGCTCGCACCAAGTCTCGAATTTTCTTGGTGTTCCCAAATTCAGACATCAGAGTCAACAGTGTAGGAGGGACCGCGTTCAAGGGGAACATCGTCCTCCAAATCACTCTTAGGGCTTTATAGCACTTGTCGAAAAAGTGTTGGACCTGCTGGACCCGATCTTGGAATTGTGCGACAGCCGAAGCTTTCGAGTGCTCCCTCCAGAAAATCTCCTCGGCTGACGACAGCTGGGTTAATGCGTTCACGCGCTTGTGAATCCGCTTGTTCTCTTCAGCACGGTTCAGAGCTATGACTAGCAAAGGAATCAACAGAAGATCAGACAATGCATTTTTGACAAAGAGTAATGAGCACAAAGATCATGGAACTTACAGTTCAAACTTTCGGTGGCCTTATGCAGTTCAGTAAGAGCGTAGCGCTCTACGTCGGCTGCAATCTCGCTCTTCTTCTTGATAATGGCAGCCATGGCACATGTATTGCGCAGATCCTTTTCCATCTGCGCGATCCGATCCTTCATACGCTGGATTCGATCATCTTCAGAAAGAGCACCCGAAGAATCATCGACAAACGCAGGCACTAGGAAAACCTGCAAAAACAGCGTCAAGGGTATGACGGATCGTATCGCTTCAGCATTGAAAGTAACTCCCATCGGGGGAGTGGTAAATATGTCATAACAAGAGTGTACTAGCAACATTGCTAGCACAGAATTGATTACAACCACAAGTTTTGCGATAGAACATTGTTTCACATCAATTCAAAAAGAAGTTTGTTACAAAAATCAAGGGGCTTGGGTCTGGGTCGATAAACTTGGGCCAGCCGATGTTTTCTTTGATGAAACCAGCTCAAGGAGCTGGCGTGCACACTTAAGAGCTGACGTTTTGAAGATGCTTAAATCAATGAACTGCCCATCTTGATCTTTCGGCAGCTCCCTAGACATCTCCTCAATATCGGCCTTGAAGCCATGACCCATCATAAGTTGGAAGGCTAGGAGGGCACCATAGGTACGCGAAGTACGTTTGAATACCTCGATAACCTCCTTGGTGTCGACCGCGAAGGCATCGATCAGCTGCCCCAGAGTCCTGTCTTGACTAATCTTGGGGAAGATCATCGAGTGCATCCGCGCCATGGCACCTTTGCCCTTATCAAGGAGCTCCCGTGTAAGTTGGTGTGAGGCAAGAGTCATTGACACACCGTTTGCCGGAGAGTTGTTTGGAATTTTATCCAAGGCATCGGCAGGGATGTCAGCGGCCTCTACAAGAGAATGAAATAGCAAAGATTACTAACAAAGGATCTAATTCGCAAAGTAATAATCAACAGAGAAGCATAAACATGAATTACCAAGCAAAGCCAAGGGAGACTGGCGAAGAAGATCATCTTTTTCGGCCGCCCAAGCTTCAGCGACCAGCCTAGACGCTTCCTCCTTCTTCAGCTTTTCCTTTAGCTTGCCAAGTTCCTCCTTTAGGGAGTCAACCTCTTGGCGAGCTTCGGCGGCAATTTTGATTGCGCCTTCCAATTTCGAGGAAGAAGATTTAACTTCCTTCTGCAGCCGAACCTTGTCTGCTTCCAGGGAAGTAAATTGGGAGGCGAAGGCCTCCAAAGAAGACATAACGCCTCGCAGATCCTTAAGGAAAGGGAAAAACAGATGTTTGACGAAGAATCATTAATCAAGGCACATTCAGGGAAATTCGCGTTGCGATCGAGAAAGACTTACAGGTTTTCCTGAAGGAGGGATCGTGGCGGTAGCAGTCGAAGGAATATCCTTCCCCCTAGAAAGGGAGGAAGCAGTCGATACTTGGGCCGCGGGGGCTGCAGTAGGAGCTGAAGCTTCGGAAGCTGCAACATCCGGCAGAACGGCGCCAGATTTGGCTTTCTTAGACGGAGGCTCGATGAAACCCTCGTCACTACGAAAGGGAATGGGTGGCAAGAGTTATGAAAGAAATGCGAATGATAAAGGCGAAATACGAATTCTAGGAAAAAGGCACTTACTGGTCAAAGAGATCGTCTTCGTCGGCAAAGCCGCCGGTTGATCTCTTCGCGGGTGAAGCTCTGGCCTCCTCCACTGCTGCATTAACAAAGGTATCATGATCAGCGTCATCATCACGCACTGATCCCGCTATGTCGCAAGTATCATTGGCTGGGGGAGGAAGATCGGTGTAGATAGCCTCAGAATCTATCGGATCATCGTGTTCATCCTTTGAACTCATGTACTCGGCAGTATGAAAATCAACAGGGGCTGAGGAACCTCTTCCCTCGGAAGTGTCATTTGGTAGATCATGCAAGTTTTCAGAAACTATGGGGATCTGCCGAAGGAAAGAACAAATAAGAACAATAATAGTCGTGTCGACCAAGTGGAGCAGGGTAATAAGAGTGTGAGAAGGAAAATTTACCTCTGTCAGTGGATGATCGGCATCAAGAGGCGAATAAGAAGATATCAACGGGATCGAGTCTTCCTGACTAAAGAGAGTAAGGCGTCGAACTTCGTCAAGCAACTCCTTTTCCGATAGTTCAGCAATGTTTATCCTGGTCTCATCTTTCGGACCCGAATACAACCACATCGGACGAACCCTGGCCATAACTGGCTGGACTCGACGTTTCAAGAAAACCGCAGCCACCTCTGTGCCGATCATGGTTTGGCCATCGGTTTCTTTGATCCGAAGAAATTTGGCAAATAACTCATCGGCTGCTGTCCTTTCGTCGGGAGAAAGGATGTTCTTCCAAGAATGCTTAGGTTTGGATTCGAGGACGTCGGCAAAGCAAGGAAGCTGGGACTCGGTTGTTGGGGAATCCTTAACATAAAACCATTTCAGTCTCCATCCTTGCACGGATTCTCTCATTGGAAAGCTGAAATAGTTGACTTCTGAATGAACAACAAACCCCACTCCCCCAATGACAAAGGGTCCATTGCTACTGCTGTATCTCTTTACGAAGAAAATTTTCTTCCACAACCCAAAGTGAGGCTCGATGCCCAAGAACGCCTCGCAAAGGGTGATGAACACAGCAACGTGGATTGAGTTAGGGGAGAGTTGCCACAGTTGGATTTCGTAAGTCCGCAGAAGACGATGAAGGAACTCGTGAGCAGGAAGCGAGAGACCCCGATACAAGAATGACAAGAACATCACGGTAAAACCAGTAGGAGGATTGGGCCGAGAGATCGCACCTGGGAGAATCACATTCCCCTCATCGGAGGAGATTAGCCCGAGGCTTCGGGCCCTCTTCTCATCACGCTTCGTAATAGAAGACGCTAGCCAATCTCCGTGTTTGGCCGCGGCTACCGAGCTTGGCGGTGCTGGCGGCGCCGGAGTTGGGGGAGGAGCGTCTGAAGCGCTTCTCTTTGGAAGAGACGAGGAGGCCTTAGCAGCGGCGCCGCCGCTCGCGGAACTGGCGGCAGCAGCGAGGTTCTTCTTCTTCACCATCACGGGATCTGGAGAAGATCTAAGAACGGTGGTGGCGGCGCAGTGGTTATAAGAGAAGAAGGAGGAAGAAGAACAAGAGGATGCTACAATGATGTGAGAGAGTGTACATAGGATTTTGTTCTGAGAGATTTTAAGAAGGGGAGAACTTGAGGATTGCGTGGGCACGTGTCGTTGCTTCCAGTTCATTAAGTGGACCCTCTCTCCATTGTTGATCGCGAAAATCGAGGAGGCACTTTGGTAACCGTGCGAGAAAGGAGGATATTACTTAAAAACAGAGCAAGGCAGAGGTAGGATGGGCCCAATGGGTCGTGTCCTATCAGTCAAAACCAAAGTATCAATAACGTCATCAGTGACGTCGTGAAGATCGCTCGAAGCATTCGAAGGAATATAAAAGATGTCGGATGATGGACTTGAGTCTACGTACGGATTGCGAGCATCCGCACCTAGACTCGGGGGCTACTCCCATCGGGAGCGCTGGTCGCGCACCCGATACCCTGAGGACTCGAAGATATTCATGTGAAGAAACAATTGAAGAAAAAGATGGAATGCTCAGCTCGAGTCTGCACCCGGTTGCAAGCGCCCGTGCCCAGACTCGGGGGCTACTCCCATCGGGAGCGCTGGACGCACAGCCGATAGAACTTTTTTGCACTCCAGGATCATGCCCGGGGACTTGATTCTGTGTAGGGTGACGTTGTTTTGCCATCGGTAGTTAACCAGCAAAAGTTGGTCATGTTACTCATTATCCCTTAAGAGTTGAAGAATACAAGCCTTGATACAAATGTATCGGATGGCCTATGAAGGCTTGCAGTAAAACTTCGGCAGAGGAAAACGTTCGACTGGTACAACTTGAGTCTACGCATGGATTGCAAGCATCTGTACCTAGACTCGGGGACTACTCCCATCGGGAGCGCTGGACGCGCACCCGATAGAAGAAGATGATGCTGATGCAAGATGGACAAGAACAATCAAGGAGAAGAACATTAGGTGAAGGCATGCTTTAGTCTCTACCTGAATTATCTTCGGCTAGACACTCGGGGGCTACTGACGTGGGCATTACCCTTCGGGTAACCGACATTGCCCTATCCCGTAAAACCTAACTGGAGGCCCATGAAGGTACTCGATGGCAAGGCGGGCCACTTGGATGATGCAGCAGAAGGTTCCTTGGCGGACAAGACAAGGAAGGAGCCGAACAAGGAAAGTTTAGAGCTAAGACTACTGTAAACCTAGTCGTACCCGGTTGGATCTCTTTAGACCTGGCCTCCTATATAAAGGCCAGGAGAGGGGCTGCCGAGGGACACGATCAATCTTAGTAACTTTAGCCACCAGAAGTCTAGAGCTAGGTCGCCGCAGCGCTTAGCCTCTCGACGAGATCTCAGTCGAACCCTTCGGCACCCCATTGTAACCCAATATTCTCATAATCAAGATCAGACAGGCAGGACGTAAGGGTTTTGCCTCATCGAGGGCCCCGAACCTGGGTAAATCGCTCTCCCCGCTTATCTGTGAACCGATGTCTCGTGTCAGCCTACAGGATTCCATCAACCCTAAGCCCCAATCGGAGGGCATTGCCAAGGAGTACCCTCGACACTCGACGAAGTCGAGAATATATCGTTATTAGTGCATGTTAGAGACATGCGCACTGTACCTGACACTGCAGCGGTTAGGGAGGGTCAAATCCCTCATCTCCCGCGCGCATTTATGGCGCCTCATTTGATCCGTGTAACCCTCGTGTGGCCCTTTTAATTCTTGCGTGTATGCCTACGCCACGTGGTAGCCCAACCGCCAAAGCGACATGGGCCGAGCAGTTTCCGGCCCAATAACCGCCTCTCCCTATTTAAGGGGAGACGGTTCACCGCCCCGTCCATCTTCTTCCTCACTTCTCGTTCTCTTTGCCTCGGTTCTCACTGCGAACCGCCACGCACTCCTCTCCGCCGCTGCTCTCTCCTGAGCCCAATCCCGCTGACAAACTCGATGCCACCACCGAGGAGAAGCTCCACCGCCCATTTGAGGTTAGTGTGGACCGTCTCAATGTCTTTTTCCTCCTAGCGTTCTTCGTGTTCATCACCGTGGGTGGTAGATTTACTTATGCATTTTCCTCTTCTTTTTCCATGTCCTTAGATCTTCTCGAACGAGTAGAGTTGGTGAAACTAGTTTGTAGCTAGTACCGGTTTGATTAGTCAGATGGCCTTGGAAGAACCAGAGTTAGAGCTTTCCGAAGAGCCTAAAGTAGCCAGGGGGCATGAAGATGCCAGTGAGCAGGAAGAGGCCGGCGAGCAGGAGCAAGAGGCCGGCCCCAATTCTGCAGCTTACTCGCGAGGCCGCTGGGAGGGCTCTGATGTTTCCCAGGCCGAGATTGACTGGTTATACCGGTCCCGGCGTATACCGGAAGGGGTAACATGCCGGATCCCCGTGATGAGAGGGAACCAAAGGTTGAACCGGGCGAAGTAGTGGTCCTTACCGCTCACTTCGTGTGCGGCCTAGGTTTGCCGGCTTCGGACTTCTTCCGGCGCTTCCTTGATTTCTACCAACTCCTACCCCATCATCTTCCCGGCAACGCTATCTTCTATCTATCCTCCTTTGTTTCTTTTCTTGAAGGATATGTCGGCCTCTGGCCAACCATTGAAGCCTTTGCTCGGTTCTACAATCTCCGGATCAACTCTATCCAAGATCCGGAACTGCCACTCCCAAAGCCGGTGGTTCAGTGCGGGGCGTGCATAATCACCCCCCGCCAGAAGAGCCCATACTATAAACTATCCGGCTTAGAATCTTGCCGGAAGTGGTAGCAAACCTTCTTCTATGTCAAGAATTCCGGAACCACATACCTCATCAACTTGTCGGCATATGTTCCCGGCGAGCCCTCCAAAACTAACTGGCTCTTCAATCCGAAGGATACCCATCACGGAACCAACCGAATTGTCAAGTTTATCGTGAAGCTGCGTAAGCACAACGAGCTTACCGCAGATGACATTGTGCGCACGTTCATCACACGCCGGGTTCTTCCCCTCCAACGTCGTGTGCATAAGATCTGCCAAATGAGCGGGCGGTTTGATCCCACCCGGATCTCCACCTTCAGACTTTCTAAGGCAGACGTGGTCGCCAAGGCCAGACTCATCTCGAAAATGAAGATGCCGGTTGATTGGGATTAGGGCTTAGAGCCTCACAATCGCAGATACCCGCCAGCACCCCAAGTAAGGTTTTGGGAACTCCGGAATATCTTTTCCGGAATGTCCAAATTCATAATCTCTAACTCATTTATTTCATCTTATGTGTTCAGAACTTTGCCCGTATCAGCGCTGAGGAGCCGGCTTCTTTTACCCCTGACCGTACCGAGGAGGACGAGGAGGATCCGGACTCTATCCAGAACACCCCGGTGCACGAGATGGACTCCACCCACAACACGGGCTTTGGTAAGCCCTCGGAATTTTCTCCATCAAGAACTCGAGTCGATGATACCGGCAGCGAGGAAGATGATTGTGTTATTCTTGAGGTACTTGACCCAATTCCCATCTCCTACGCATTTCCCACGATGCCGGTTTCAGCTGATCCAGATCGTCAGGTGGTGGAGGACACGGTGCCAATTTCTTCCCAGTCTGGGGCACCTCCGCCCTCTCCCACTCGGAAGACCCCGGCAAGCGACGCTGGTACTAGCGCTCCTCCACCCTCCAAGCGCCGGAAGACACCTGGCACGGGTCCTTCGCGGGAGAGGAAGAAGAAGACCATTCCCACCACCACCGGGTGAGTTACGATTGAATTCTTTCCGGTTTTTAACCTTGTGTCTCCGTTATCTTTTTCAGCTAACATCTTTTCTTTATTTGTTCTCAGCGCTCCGCTTGAGCTTACCCGGAGCGCCCCCGGCAGGACCCGGCTTCCTCCTCAGAAAACCGACCGAACTCATGACAACACTGAAGAAGAAGAAGAAGTTCCTTTCGTGGTGCCTATTCCTTCTAAGGACAAGTGTCGCGTCTCTCGCGCAAGTCCGACACACTCCGGTGCCGGCAAGACTCCTTCCCCCCTCGGGGACCCACTGCAAGTGAGGGGAACACGGCCCCTGAAACTGAAGATCATCGTGATGAGGGGGACTTTGCCTCACCTCCGGAACCTGAGAATCCCGGCGCCAGCAACATGGGCGCCGGTAAAGATCAAACCGGGTGGTCGGAACCTTTAGTAGTTCCGCCCGTCCCTGAGAAAACTGCTGAAGTACCACATGTTTCTCCCAAGAAAACTTCTTCCTCTGCGCCTCCAGAAGGTTCCAAACCGGCCTCTCCTGCCAAAGGTTCTCCTGCATCGCCACCGGTATCCTCCAAGAAGCCTCCAACTGCTCCTACTACTAAGAAGGTCTCCTCCCGAAGGAGCACTGTAATTACCCCAGAGCAGCTTTCCGGCGCCCTCCAGGCCACTACGGCTCAGCCAACCGGCTCCCGGGCTCTTACGCTGCACACCAGCCGAGCCGCGGCTTCTATCAGCGATAAGATATCCGTGCAAGATGGCGGATCATCGAGCTCAACCGCGGAGACACTAACCTGGGCTCGCTGCAGAGGTACGCCAATGAGTGGAACGTCTGGGATATAACAGAAGTGACCTCTGGCTTGGGCAAGGATGGGCTGCCTGTGGTGGATCCTCGCGGCTCCCGTAACACAATCCAACACATGCAGCGGCTCAAACGGTGCATGCGAGATTTCGACAATGCCTGGTACGACGTCAACAAGAACGTATCGGTAAGTTTTTCCTTCCGGATCTGAATTTCATCATCATTCCGATCTGCCATTGACTTAGACATTTACACAAATATCCTCATAGTACCCGAGTTTTAGGTTAAGTACGCAGTACTTAGCGTGAAACTGCTGAAAAAACCGGCATACAGTCCCCGAGTTTCGGGTTAAGTGCAGTACTTAGCGTGAAACTGCTAAAAGAACCAACATACATAGTCCCCGAGTTTCGGGTTAAGTATGCAATACTTAGCGTGAAACTGCTCAAAAAACCGGCATACATCACGCCTGCACTTAATCTTTGCAGGGCGTGTTGGAATCCCGCAAGAAGATGTTCGAGCAGCTGCTGTGGGAGCACCACGGCCTCTCTGACGCTCATGCAGCACGCCAGCTGACCCACAGCCAACGCAGAGGTATGTTTCTTGTCTGTGCTTCTTTTCCCTGACTGGTTCCTTTCATATCAGTTTTGCCATTGTTAAACCTTATGAATCAGTTTCTTTTTGTATAGCGGCGCTGCCGGAATCTTCCCAGCTTGATGAGCTCATTAGCCGGGTCGTAGCCCTCCAAGGTTTTTCTCATTTTTTCCTATTTCTTTCACTTGTTAATTTTCATTTTGCTAACTTCTTTTTTTCGGTTTCCAGGCGAGAAGGAAAAGCTTTCCCTCCAGCACCAGAACGAATTGCAGGCTCAGAAGAATGAGACCGCCATGCTTAAGGAGGAGCTAATCCAGCTTGGGCTGCGACACGACAGCACGCTGAAAGAGGCCATCAAGGCTGGCAAAACTGAGGTCAAAGAATCCAAGGCCGCGTTGATCGAGCTACATGAGGGGGAGATCCAGATACTTCGGGACCGGATGTAGCAGGAGATCAAAGAGGAGAGGGATCTGCGGGAGCTGGAGAGTCAGCAGAACAATCAGCTGGAGCTGGTCTAGATTACCCATGGCCGGATCATCAAGGACTTGGATGACAAGTTCCGGAGTAAGCGTTTTTCTCCTTCTTTGTCAATTTTCTTATTTTGTCGGCTTGTTCTTATACCGGTTTCTTTTATTTTCTGCAACCATCTTCCCCGAATCACATGCACGTGCCGAAGCGGCCGTTGCTAAGGTCAGGGTCAAGGATCCAGCTTCTGATGCCGCCCCTGGACCACAGAAGAATGTATCATGGCTCTCTCTGCCCGCGTGACCCACATGAGCAAGCTTGCCAAGTTTCCGGATGCGGCGATCCAAGTTTTCAAGTGTTTCTGGCCCGATGAAGCTGTTCCGGAATGCGTTGATGACATCTGTGCCCGGCTCAAGAAGTGTGGCACCACGCTTCATGAATGGCGGTGTTCTGCCGCACGTTCTGGTGTAGACACCACTCTGCGGTTTGTTTGCTCCTGGTATGAAGACCTGGACTTGGATGCCCTGGAGACGATGCGCTTTGGTGCTCCTACTGACACCGACCCCACTCTTACCGCCAAGCGCCGCGACCGAGCTTATAAAGTAGCCCACTATGCCTCTGTCAGCACTTCATACCGTGCCCAGAAGACTTTGAAGATGCTCAGAGCGACGATGAAGTTGAAGAGCCTGCTGAAGAAACTGCAACTGCTAACGACGAACCAGCCGCATCTGGCCAAGCTCCGGAAAGCTCCTCTCCGGAATATACATTGCAAACTTTGTCCCTGTCTGAAAAACAATTCGTGAAATGCCCGGTATGCCGGGTTGGAAGATGTAATATACAGTTTATGTCCGTCTGGTCCGTTAAACTCTTTAGGTTCGGTATGTTTGAACTATGTTTAGTTTGTGTGAACCTTTTAAGTCAAGTACTCTGGGTTCAATCCCGAGTTCAATTTAGTGTTTGCTTAGCTCTTTAACTTTGGCTCTGTCTACCTCTTGTTGGTGTTTTGAAGTATGAGGTCCAAAGTCATTTTTCCAAACACACAATCTCTTGAACTTAGAGAAAAAACTTCGAGTAACTCGAAAATTTTGCAAAAAACCGGTGTACCCGGGGTTAGCTAGATTTTATCCCGGATTGTTTGCTTTCGGTCTCTTTTTTGTCCTTCATGTGTTTAGATCCTTCCGGTGCGTCTTTCTTGCCATGAAGCCGGGTTGTGGACAACAGCTAAGTCAAATATTTACCTTTAGGTTGAACACACTACTAAACCGGAAAAGTGAACTTCAAGCAAACTAACCGGCATACAGAAAAAATAAACATGTTGCATGCAATTTTGGTAAAGGCAGTCCCCGAGATACATTCGAGGTGCCGACATCTTATAGATAGGAAAATATTAAAAAAAGTACATGAACTTCTTACATTACATCTTCAGGAATAGAAAGGGCGAAGGAGAGCTACATTCCACGGATGTTTTGTTTCCTCTCCCGATGTGTCCTTCTTTCCTTCCTTTTCCTCATGTGCGTCGACAAGATAGTAGGCATCATTGTGCAGAGCTTTGCTCACAATGAAAGGTCCCTCCCATGGGGGTGCAAGCTTGTGTTGTCCTGCAGTGTGCTGCACCAGACATAGCACTAGGTCTCCTTCTTGGAATACCCTTGGATTTACCTTCCGGCTATGATAGCGTCTGAGGTTATGTTGGTATATGGATGATCTTGCCAGTGCCAATTCTCTTTGTTCTTCGAGTAAATCGACATCATTTTGTCTAGCCTCTTTGACCTCTTCCTCTGTATAGAGTTGAACTCGTGGTGAGTCATGGAGAATGTCGGTTGGTATGATCGCTTATGCTCCATATACCATGAAAAATGGTGTGTATCCGGTTGATCGGTTTGGTGTGGTCCTTAGACTCCACAACACAGATGGTAATTCATCAAGCCAACATCCTGGTGTTTTTTCCAGTGGCTCAATAAGCCAGGGTTTTATACCGTACAACACAAGTGTGTTCGTCCTTTCCACTTGCCCGTTGGCCTAAGGATGTGCCACAGAGGCAATATCAAGCCGGATCTTGTTATCCTCGCAGAACCATGAGTATTCTTCCTTGGCAAAATTCGAGCCATTGTCAGTGATAATGCTGTGTGCGTAACCATACCACATGATGATGTCCTTCAGGAATTTCACGGCTATGTGCCCATCGCACTTCCGGATTGGTTTAACTTCCACCCATTTTGTAAACTTGTCCACCATGACTAAGATATGAGTCATGTTTCCTCTTGCCGGCCGGAATGGTCGAACCATATCTAGGCACCAAACCACGAACGGCCAAGTTATCTGAATTGTTTTTAAGCCGGAGGCTCGGGTATGGTTTTTCTTGATGTACCTATGGCATACATTGCATTTCCGGACCATGTCCTCAGCGTCTTCCAAAGCCATGGGCCAGTAGAACCCATGTCGGAATACCTTTGCTACCAATGCCCTTGACGAGGCATGGTGCCCACATTCTCCTTGATGAATTTCTCGGAGCATTTCTTTTCCTTCTTCCGGCTCCACACAACGCTGCAGTACTCCTGTTACGCTTCTCTTGTACATTTCACCATTGATGATGGTGTAAGCTTTGGACCACCTTTGGATCCTTCTCGACTCAGCTTCGTCAGCTGGTAAACCGCCATTAACCAGGAATTCCTTAATACGTTTTACCCAGGTTGGCGCTTCTCGAACAAAAAAGACCGGCACATCGATTTCCATGCAGTCCACCAACATAGTTTATTCCGGATTCGCCTCTGAAGTCCCCGGGTTAGATGGAGTATTCCCCGAGTTAGACGGAGTAGCCCTCGGGTTTACCTTGTCAATGTCCATCGGAACAACATGTGACTCCGGAACAAAAATTGACTCGGATTCCAGACTTGGTTTGATTGATGGCCTCCTTAGGTGGGACAAGGCTATTCCGGGAGGAATTTCTTGCCTGGATGAGCCTAGCTTGGACAAAGTGTCAGCTGCTTCATTTTCCGCCCACGACACATGGTGAAACTCGTACCCTTCAAAAAATCTGGCGATTTGCTGCATGTAGAACCGGTACGACGCCATGTTTGCATCCTTTGCGTCCCAATTTCCGGAACACTGTTACACCACCAGATCTGAATCGCCGTAGCATATGATCCGGCGCACTCCAACTTCTTTTGCGACCATGAGTCCATGGACTAAAGCCTCATACTCATCGACATTGTTTGATGCCCTGAAGTGTATTTGCAGCACGTATCTCAGGTTGTCTCCCTTTGGCGAGGTGAGAACTACTCCATCTCCAAGTCCTTCCTTGAGCTTTGATCCATCAAAGTGCATCCTCCATTATTCTATTTCCGGCAGCGGCGGCTTGTATTGCATCTTGGCCCAATCTACCAGGAAATCTGCCAGTGCCTGCAACTTAATCACATCTCTTCTTTTCTGTAGCGGCACATATGGTGACAATTGGATTGCCAACTTTGCGATCCTGCCGCTTGCGTCCTTGTTGCCGATGATCTCCGAGATAGGAGCCTCACATACCACCATCATCGGGTGCTCCTCGAGGTAATGCTTGAGCTTCGTGGAGGCCATAAACACGCCATAGGTCATTTTCTGGTAATGCGGGTAGTTTTGTTTAGAGAGAGAGAGAGCACTTCGCTCAGGTAGTATACTGGTCTCTGCACGGTTTTTCCTTCCTCTTCCCTTTCCACCACAACCACAACACTTACCACCCGGTTCGTTGCTGCTATGTAAAGCATCATGGGTTCTTTTTCCAAAGGTGATGCCAGAATTGGCGCAGTGGCCATCATCTTCTTTAGCTCCTTAAACGTTGTGTCAGCTTGCGAAGTCCAGACAAAAGTGTCTGATTTTTTCATTAAGACATATAGGGGCAAGGCTTTTTCTCCCAGCCGGCTCACAAATCGGCTTAAGGATGCCAAGCACCCGGTAAACTTTTGCACGTTGTTGAGACATTGCGGTAATTCCATTCTCTCAATGACTCGAATTTTAACCGGATTGACCTCTATGCCGCGGCTCGACACCAGGAAACCAAGCAACTTTCCGGCTGGTACTCCAAAGGTGCATTTTGTCGGGTTGAGTTTCATCCGGAACCTTCTTAGCTTATCAAATGTTTGTCTTAGATCTTCGATCAGAGTGTATTTTACTTTTGTTTTTATCACGACATCGTCGACATAGACTTGCACATTTTTACCGATTTGGTTATGAAGGCATTTTTGCATACAACGCTGGTATGTTGCGCCGACATTTCTCAAACCAAAAGGCATAGTGACATAGCAATAAGCCCCGTGCGAGGTAATGAAAGCAGTTTTTATTTGATCTTACTTTTTCAGGGGAATCTGGTGGAAATGAGAGTAAGCATCCAGAAACGACAATAGTTCACATCCAGCAGTGGAATCTATCACCTGATCAATCCGGGGTAGTGGAAATGGGTCTTTGGGACAGGACTTGTTCAAGTGTGTGTAGTCAATGCACATGCGCCAAGCCTTCGGTGCCTTCGGGTCTTCTTCCTTTTTCTTCTCGACTAGCATGGGATTTGCCAGCCACTCGGTATGCAGGACTTCGACAATGAAGCCGGATACCAACAGTTTGGTTAGATCTTACTCTTGTCTTCAGCAAACCGGTGCAAAGGTGGATTCACCGGCTTAGCGTCCTTCCAGACATTCAGAGAGTGCTCAGCCAACTCCCTCGGCATACCCACCAAGTCATCAGTAGACCAGGCGAAGATGTTCTGATTCTCACGGAGGAAGTTGACGAGCGCGCTTTCCTATGCCTCACTCAGGTCGGCACCGATACGAACGGTGCGCTCTGGGTAAGCCGGATCCAGCACAATGTCCTTCGTCTCCTTTGATGGCTTGAACGCCGTTCCCCCAAGTGGGCTGCTCATTGCCGCTAAGTTCAACTGGGATGATTGAGCCAGCGCGACAATAGTTTGAATTCTCCTTTTTTTCTTCCGCTATGACCAGTGATTCGGCCAAGTTTGATCCGGCTGAAGCTATTTCCAGCGAGATCTTGTAGTTACCCACCACGGTTATTGGACCGTTAGGTGTCAGTATCTTCATCTTCAGGTAAGCCGTATGAGTAGAGGCCATGAACTTTGCCAATTCCAGCCTTCCAAGCAAGGCATGGTAAGGGCTTTCCACATCCACCACTTCAAACAGAATGTTTTCAACGTGGCACTTATCCCGGCCGCCGAACAGCACATCAACCCGGACTTTTCCCATCGGAGAGCAGGACACTCCCGGAACTATGCCATGGAACGTTGTGTGACTTGGCTCTAACATGTTTTGAGTTATGCCGAGTGTGTGCATGGTGTGCCGGTACATGATGTTGATGTTGCTGCCATTGTCCACCAACACTTTGCTGAACCGGACTCGCGATGATGGCCTGTGCATGATTGGATCCACCACCAAAGCGTATCCGCCCGGGTTAGGCATCACTTTCGGGTGATCTTTGAAGGGCCAAGTGATCTCTTGTTCCGACCACAACATTTATCTCGGTACCGCCGGTATTACGGCGTTCACTTTCATGGAACGGCGGTGCATACTTTGCCGATCTCTTGGTTCGGTCACGAAGACCACGCAACACACATCTGGATCATGAGAAATGTTCCGGCCTTGCAGCGTCGGAGGCGGGGCGTGGTTATTATTGCCCTGCGCCACCTGATGAACTCCTTCTTGCTGTTGCGGCCGGTTTTGCTATGCGTGAACCGGTTGCGCATTTGCCCCGGTAAGCGGAGGTGGTGGCGGTAATGTTTTGAAACCTTCTTTCATCAACCTCTTAGTCTAGGAGCAATCTTTCGTCAGATGATTTGCTGGCTTTGTTGGGTTAGGAGTGTGCCAGTGGCACGGCCGATCCATTGCGGATTCCATGGTGTACTTGGGCTGATCATGCCAAGGTTTTTTCTCCGCCCATTGCTTCTTTTGGCCGACCCATGGCTGACCTCCAGTTTTCTGCCTTTGGCTTCCGCCGGCTTCTGAGTTATCTTGTACTGCGGCCACTTGCTGCATTCCGTATCTTCTGTCCGGGAAATCTTCCCTTCTTTTGTTATGGTGGTTGTTCCGGTACTAGTCTTGGCGCGGTGGGAATCTCGGCAGTGGGTCACCCACGATTGCCGGCTGCATTGGATCTCCCAATGCAAAGCTATCGGCCACCCGGATCATTTCAGCCAAAGTAGTTCGCATGTTTCTCTGCAGCCTCTGCCACAGCGGTGAGCCTCTCCGGCATCCATTACAGGACCAAATTATAGCCTGAGCTTCGATCACACCTTCGCAGGAGTTTCTTGTTGAACTCCATCGGGTTAGATATTCCCGGTCAGTTCGGCCTCCGGTATGTGCTGCTGAAATTGCTCACAAAGGCTTCTTTAAAATCAAGCCACCTAGTTATGCTTCCTTTTGGAAAGTTGTTCAGCCAAATGCGTGCCGGTCCAACTAGCACAGACGGTATGAATCTCACCGCCCAGCGCCGGTTTCCTCCTCCAGCGACTGTTCCTCCACCACCAGCAACATATACCGCTGTGATGTAATCCGTGAGCCAATCTTCCGGCTTAGTGGTGCTGTCATATGTTTTTGTATCCCGGGGCAACTGAAAGTTACGCACCGAAGGTTCTTCCCTCATGATCCGGGGGCCAAAACATGGCGGATCCGGTGGACCCTCGGACTCAATCATCTCGGACAAATATACTCTATCCAATCTATGTCGCGCATCTTGCTCTGGCAGGCATATTTCTCCAACACGTTCTCCCAACGGATTCCTGTGATATCCGGTTCTTTCTAAGCCGGAGTTAGCCTCATCATACCGGCTTGGCACTGCAGCATTGCCTCTCGGATATCTCGGCGGTGGCACTTCTGCCCCGACATATGCGGCTCTAGCCGGCCTATAGTTTTGCCCAGTTTCACCGTTTCCGGCATAAGAGTTACCGGCATAACCGTTTCCGGCATAGCCGTGGCCTGCTCCTTGGCTTTTTCTGCTGGTATTATATTGCCCGCCTTTTTGTTTTCCGGCCAAAACCGGATCATACACCGTCATCTGTTGTGCGTTTGCATATTTTTCTCTTCTTATGTCCGGATGGGGGGAAGAGGCCTGCCCATGCGACTTGCTTCTGGCATTTTTAGCCGAATGAACGACATTGGACATGCCAGCAACTTTTTTGCTGCGGGCAGCTTCCGCGTTTTGAGCTGAGACCGCATCAAGCAACTCTTTTACTCGGGCCTGACAACGAATCACATGCATCCATATAGCAGCTCTAGAAGCTTTCAGAGTTTTATCCGGACTACTATACTTTGGTTTCTCTGCCGGCCCAAGCGATACCGACATAGTTTTACCGGAAAGAACTTCGCGGCGCAAATCTTTGTCTAAGTTGCGACCTCTAAGCCGGTTTCCAGCTACTCTAGCAGGGTTTGCGCTAACTGAAGCAAAGCCATGTGCAACATTGTACTCACGGAGGGTTAGGTTGAGATCCTGCTGGGCTCATGCGATGTCTGCAGCGCCGGTAAGCAGCGTCTGCCGCTGCGCCTCCAGCTCGGCTTGCGTGGCCGCGACATCGGCATTGGGTGTGATGGGCGTGGCCAGCACGTTCATGGCAGCTTGGAGCAGGGTTGCCATCGATGGCATGTTGGAGGTGCTGGCGATGTACCCGTCCCGCTCCGTCGGGGGTTTTGCCTGGCGTCTGGACTTGGCGGTCCCGACATCTACTCATGCGGCTCCTTTGCCAGCACCTGCTGCGTCATCCATCATCACCTCGATGCTGCCGGCGGTGCGGTCGGTGCGCGACCCGCGAGCAGCTGCAGATCTTGGTGGATCCAGCCCCGCCAACACCATCGATCGGTACCGGGGCTCCGACACGGTGCCAAGGTAGACATGGTGCGAGCCGAAGTGGATTATACGGCCGTTCATGGGGAAGCGGCTGCCGTTGGCGAAGCAGCCGACATTGTCGTTGACGAAATCCAGCGAGCCGAGGCGCTGCACGAGGCCAGACACCACACGCTCGCCGGAGGCGGTGAGGAAACCCATCCGGATATGAACGCCAGCAAGCGCAGCTGCTGGCCCCATGGTGGGCGCCAACTGTCGTCGTGGTGAACAAACAGATGCCATAGGATGGATTAAGTTAGGGGCCGGATGTGCAAGGGGATCCGGAGGAGGGGAAGGTTGAGAGAGAATGCAGCAGAACTCAAGGGACTAGCCCACGGGATGTATGAATTCACGAGATCAACAGGAAGCTACAGAACTTGGCCTCTGGCCAGAGGTTGAAGATGTACGACAACTAGCCTATCTCCTACTGTAACTGCCCAAGACTCGATCCTCTCGCACAGGGGAACCCCTCCTCTCCTTATATAGGGGAGAGGAGGCTTACAAGGGAAGGAATCCTAGGGGTATCTTTGCTGATCTAAGCTGCTTTATAAAGCTTCTTTGGCTCCAGGGTGACACTCCCTTCTTTAATCGATGGGCTGATGACCTCCCTCAGTATCTTTTACGTCATCTTCTTCTTTGACCTCAGGGCTTCGATTAAAGCTGAACTGCTTTGCTCATCTTGTCCTTTGGTCCTTGAGGGTATCTTGGACTAGGGTGCCGACATGCTACATTTGAAACTATGCTGGATCCCCGGTAGCTTAACCGGTATAAACCGGACTCTTGTTCTTTTATCTTTAGATTTTAACTCTTGAGCGTGCCTCCGGCTTAGATCTCGCTGGTTGCCCTTACTCCGGCATACCCCTCCTGGTATACCGGATTGTATCATCCAGCATTGTTAAACCCGGCCTTCATAATCCGGATTATCCTTTAATCCGGTTTATAAATACTCTATCATGACATATTTGCCATAGTCTTGACCTACCGGGGGTCATCCCCCCGACACTATAGTATTAATTTCTATTTGCGGTGGAGACAACCATGGAAATGTCTCCATAATGATGGAGATCACCCCGGTGTTGGATATGGAGACCAAAGGCGCAAGAAGAAGGCTATACCATATCACATATTAAATTGCATGTGATGTTTATTCTTTTTATGCATCTTATTTTGCATGATCATGACTTAAGTATTATAAGATAAATCCCTATTTTGCAAACCTTGATGTTTCTATCATAATATCTTTTGTGAATTGCAAATTCATGTGTTGTCATCAAACACCAAAAATGGGGAGATTGAAAGAGCATATTCATACTCCTTGTGTTTTGTGTGTTTGTTGACAATACGCGAATGAATTTTACCGTGTGCTCAAGTGTGCAGGGATATAAATAAAGGAGAAGACTATTGTTAACCCACCAAAAATACAAGACCATCATCGTGGTTTTAGTCTTTGTTAGTACCTAGGTGCTAGGTGTTTTGAGTTTGGTGTGTGTGTGTTTGCAGATTTGGATGAGGAGAAAGAAAGAGAGAAGGCAAAGAGAAGAAGACTGCTCCCAATAAGGGGGGCGGATAGTCCGACCTCACAAGGCCCTGTCCATCCCCCCCCCCCCCCCACCAGGGTGCCCCAGAAGTTGCCCAAAAGGTGGCAAGAACAACACTGGGGCCGGATCATCCGAGCCGGAGGATATCCAAATAGGGGTCACAACCCTATAAATAGGGCTCTTCTTCCCTAGCCCAAGATATATGTTGAAACTCTCTCTCTCCTCCATTGTTGCCGAGCTTCAAAGCCGTGGATCTCCCTAACCAACAAAACCACCCAATACTTGGGGATTCGGCGGAGGAGGGCCCGATCTACCTATCTACCCAAGAAATTTTGGATCCCCCCAACTTTTCCTGTGTGGATCTTGGAACCCTAAATATCCTTTTGTGGAGGTGCTTGTTGAGATGCATCTAGAGGCTAATTTGGTGTTATACTAGCTCTAGATGATGTTGGGAGCCTCCAAGTTGTATGTAGGGTCTTGCCCCAACCTTGTGTGAAGGTTAGCCGCCTCGACCTACCTTTCTTAGTGGAGAAATGGGCACACCTTGGTGGTGTGCTCACCGGGGAAGATGGTGATGCCTTTGTGGTAGCTGGTGGCCCTCGTGGCACCACACCTCTCAGACTTCACTTGGGAAGGAACTATATGAAACATCTCACGCTGCTCGTCTCCATTCGGCCTGGTTGTATCGCTTCCTTCTTTACATGTTGTTTTCTTGTTTTTGTTTGTATCTTGTTGCATCACCTTGTATTCAAGTTGCTCAATTTACTTTGTTGATTGAAAAAGAATAAAAATTGAGTAGTACTTATTTGCCCTCCTCGGATCACTGCCCTTTTAACGGGCTAATAGACCGAAAGTCACGCAAGCAAACATGATTTTTAGAAATACGTTTTGTACTTACATCTATGGGTGTGGATGTTTTCATCATCGTTCGTTTTGCTTTAAGATTCGCATAAAAGGAGAAGGGAGAGAGCTACTTTTTCATCTAGCGAGCGGGAATCTCGAGGAAAAAATCGACGGTCCTGAACACACCCACACCCATTCACGTGTGTACAAAATCCATTCTTTGGGATTAAAAAATGATTGTATCAATGTATCCCTTGCAGGGTATCCTACCGCTCATGAAGAATTTCTTAATTCATGCGATAATATTTTCAGCAAAATAAACATCTTAAGTATTGTATTGATTAATGTTTTAAAATCCAAATATGATTTGGTTTCGTATTTTCTCCGAGCTCCATCACAGTTGTAGGGCACGAAATTAGATGCCGCTCATACGAGAAAGATTTCATGTGACTAGAAATAGCCAAAGAAAGATCGCAAAAGCCGAAGAAAATAAAAGGCTTCAAAAGGGTAAAAGTGAAAAAAAAACAATAAACAAGACTGCGACGCGAGGAGGAGAGGACGCGGTTAGATTGGTTAGATTTTAGTATATCCAATACTGTCGAAACAGCCAGATCCGAGAAAGAAGAAAAAATAAAGAATTAGTGAACTCGTTGCTTCCCTCTCCCTCCCTCCTCCTCGTCCTCCCACCCCCATTATATTCTCCGGCTAGCCCACACACCTTCCTACCAATTTTCCCCATCCTCCACACGCCCTCACCACACCCGTCTCCTCATAGCCTCCTAGCGCTCCTGCTCATCACTCCTCCGCCTCAGCTTGTTCATCCTTAATTGAAAGGTGAACGAATCATCATCTCTGGCATGCCTTCTGTATATACATGTGTATATGGAAGCTCGCCTGCTTTTGTTGTCTTGCCCTGAACTTATTGGTTCTTGATTCATGCGTGTGTGCTATAGGCCCTTCAGGAACGGGGATTTCTTGGAGCAAAATTTGGGTTTCTATACGCAGATTGGATTGGGTTCAGGGATGAGGGGAGAGAAGGGGCTGCATCACCTGCCTCGATTCCCATCTCTCTGAACTTATGGATGCATCTGTGCGTACTCTCCCTGCTGTTAGCTTTGGTCGGTTCCATTCTTCCTTCTTCTCATGGAGTCGTCTTCTGCTGTCGTTGTTGTTGTACTGCACAGGTGAACTTCAAGAAGGTTAGCTCTTGTGGAAACACCGGTCATAGCCGCTGTGGTGAAGCTCATAAACCTGTCCAGCCGTGTCGCATGCGGGATCGCTGCTTAAACAGAAATAACCCCTTCTCACTTCAGGTTATCTTCTCTTCCCATTTGCCTTGTGAGATTGTTATCTGTATATGCTCCTTCTCTGCAGAGTCCTTGATTGATTTGGCAAGACCGTTAAAAAAAAATTAAAGATAGATCTTGCTAAACTCTGTGACGTATTAGATGTGGTATTTTCAGTTCTCAAGAACCTTTCCACATGTGTCCTATCGTGTGTGGTAGCTTCAAAATAAAATACTCCTCCGTCCATAAAAGGATGTCTCAAATTTTACTAAATTTGGATGTATCTAGACCCGATTTAGTATATAGATACATCCAAATTTTGACAAAATTGAGACATCCTTTTATGGACGGAGGAAGTACTATTCTTGGATACTATTAAATCACGCCCTGTATTTTTGGTAAGAAGGTACAACCTGTATAATTCAGCTCTGATGGAGGTTGTTTGTAGTCATAATAAATATTCATGAGACTGGAAAAGACTAGTAATATTGCATATGTCAAACTGGTGTTTTCCAATTGATTCACAACATGTAATGGTGAATATTTTTTCGACCTTCCCCACTTAAATTTTGATGGAAGTTCAGACAAACTTACTGGTAAAGCTATAGGAAACTGAATTACTGATCAACTACAAAAACCATGATATCAGCACCATGAATACATCACTTCCTTCAATATATAAAAAAACATAATCCTCACACTGTTGGAGAGCATGCTGGTATGTAGTAAAATAAAAAACTATTTTTACAATTGCTGAAACAACTGTTCCAAGCAATTTGGGGTAGGGTTGACATGAAAACCAACAAGAAACTGTGGTAACCAAGAGAAGACACATTTTTATCATGTTTATGCTACCTACAATTCTCTTGCATTGTATTTAGCTGATATTTTAGCTTAACATTGCAGGTTTGGTTTGCATTTCCATTTAAGTACAAAAGCAGCTGTATTTGGCATGGCATCTGAGTAGCATCAGAACCTCAAAAGCAAAGTTTGTCAGCAATATTACACTATTGTTGGTGTCATACTTTCTATATAAAGATGGTGACTGGGATGTTTTTTGAGGACAATAATGATCACAGCATCAGCTCTGAGGACGAAGAGACACTTGTCAGGAGTTGCAGTAGTCTCAGCGTCAGCTTTGGATATCATTGCAATTCTTATCAGAGCTTTCCTCTTGAAAATGATGAGCATGAAACGTCTCACCAGATGAGGTTTGAAACTAATGACCTGATGAAGTCACGAAATGGCTCATTTACTTGTTTATCTGGTGCTGCAATTAGTGCAAATTTCACACTGGCCAATACAAATATTTGCAATGGTCTTATTGGGGAAGAAATTTTACCAGAACTAGATTCTCCAAATTCTTTCAGAAAAATTGTTTCTTCTCCATCTATGTCAAGATTGGACTTACTATCCACCTCACAAGGCAGCCCTTCATCAATTGATAGCCCCATATTTGAGATCAGCAAAAATATTTGGAGGTCCAGCGCTCCAACAATTGTATCATCCAATTTTCTGACTGGTACCGAGGTTAAAATGGCTGGTGGAGCTGCTGGAGAGGATAGAGTCCAAGCTGTTTGCTCCGAGAAAAATGGATGGTTGATTTGTGGAATATATGATGGATTTAATGGACGAGATGCAGCTGATTTTCTGGCAGTAACTCTATATGATAACATAGTATATTACCTGTACTTGTTAGAGTGCCGTATCAAGCAACAATATGGCATATATAACTCACTGGAAGACTCCCTTAATGGTGTTAAAAGTGAGTTAACGTTGGCCATGAGAATTGCAGAAAATGAAGATGTAAAACTTTCTGAAAGTTTTCGAGCAGGTGTGCTAAATTGCCTCACTTCTGCTGTTGAGCAAGCTGAGAATGATTTCTTATCCATGGTTGAACATGATATGGATGATAGACCAGATTTAGTTTCAGTTGGGTCTTGTGTTCTGGTTGTGCTTCTTCAGGGAACAGATTTGTGCATTCTAAATCTTGGGGATAGTAGAGCCGTCCTTGCTTCCATGCCATATGCAAAGATGGATACAGTGAAAGCTATTCAATTGACAGAGATCCACTCACTTGAAAACCCGTCGGAATACCAAAAACTCTTAGCTGACCATCCTAATGAGTCTAAAGTTGTGACGGGTGACAAAGTAAAAGGGAAGTTGAAGGTTACTCGTGCTTTTGGAGTTGGCTATCTAAAGCAGGTAACATATTATACATTAGCATGTGAAGAAAATTCAAGCCATTCTCATGATTTATCTAATACCAATGCTTTAATCCAAATTTGCAGAAAAAGTTCAATGATGCACTCATGGGAATTCTCCGAGTTCGTAATTTGTGCAGTCCACCTTACGTATATACAAATCCACACACACTGAGTCACAAAGTTACGGAGGATGATTTGTTTGTTGTGCTTGGTAGCGATGGCTTATTTGATTTCTTCAGTAATGATGAAGTTGTTCAGTTGGTTTATCAATTTATTCATGATAGTCCATTTGGTGATCCTGCAAAGTATCTCATTGAGCAAGTTGTACATAAAGCTGCCAAGCAAGCAGGTATACCCCCAAAATGTATTAAATTTAATTTTTTATATGCAAATAGTTAGCCGCTAAAAGTAAGACACATGCTAGCTTTAAGGCGGACTAACACCAACTCTTCACTACTTTCTTCCTATGCCTTGCAGCTTTAACGGCTGAACAGTTGATGAGGATACCTGTGGGGAGCAGGAGAAAGTACCACGATGATGTGACAGTCGTCGTTATAATCCTTGGAAACGCGCGAAGGACGGTGAGCGCATCGACTTCAATATGAAAGACTGCAGATGTCAAGAAGAAGCTATGAGCTGGTAAAATTTTGTGGGTGTTAGGATTTGAACCTTTCTGAGGGTTCTGGTGTGATAGTGAATAATAAACATAATAATGTGTGTATATACTTCAAGTCAAAAGGTTCACTCACCGAGACCTGTTTGGCTTAATTTTGTACGCGGCTAAAAATAATTTGGCGCCTTTTTCGGTATTGTGATTTAATGAGCAGAACGGGGATACCCTTCAGTTCACATTACCTAGCATGTGCTGTCGTTCTATTTTACTGATCTGAAGATCACATGGAAACCTGGAGAGAACCCATGAAAAATGCCAGCCTAGTGTGCTGGTCCCCTGGTTGAGTTTGATAAATTTGCTTAGTGAGTGAGCTCAAGAAGATATTATGTGGTGGGTGATGGGTCCTGGTCACATCAAACCTATCAAATTTTCCATATCTCCAGTATTTTGGTGCTTTCTGGTCCACAATTCCATGTCGCGGCGTCGCTTGAACCTAGAGCACACCGGTTGTCCTGTCCATCTGCCAACGCACGCCACGAATTCCTGAGTTTCATTTTTTGTCATTTGAGGTATCAATCCTGATAGCAACGTCCTGGTTAAGCCGCCATTCACAAGAACTGACAAGCAATTGCCGCAGCAGTGATAGCTCTGCATGATTATTGCTTTCCCCGTAAGCAGAGAGCCTTTGCAGTTGCGTGCTTATTGCCTGGAGCCTAGTTTGGACATCTTTGGCACGTCATTGCGCCAAGGATTTATTTTGTACCGGCGTTGTGGACTTCACACTTGGCATAGACCAATGCCAGCTGCATGATGTGCCCTGTAAAGATTGTTAAAATTAGGCGAAAGCGACGGGCTTGACACCGTCACAGTATAACTTTCCCAATCCTCTGCATATGTGTTGGCGATCATAGTAGTCTTAGTGCAGTGCCGTTTCTCTTAGTAGTATAGCATAGCATGTGACGAGTCTTCGGGGGAGAGGAGACGATGGACGTGTTCATCCACGAGGACTACGTGAAGAAGCGCAACGAGGTGAGGCGAGAGCAGAGGAGGAAGAAGGTTCAGATGCAGGTGCTGCAGCTGGGACCAGCGTCGGGCAACCCTGGCGCTTCTTCTCGGCCGGCGTCGGCATGCCGGGAGGAGAGCCCCAGAGCGCCGAGCCTGTGCACGACGCCCACCGGCATGTCGCCGTCCACCGTCAGGTCCCCAGCACCCGCAGCAAGCCCATCGGAGGAAGCAGTTTCTTCTGGTCACCGCCGCCTCTTCGATTGCCTCAAGCCGTACTAGGTGAGATTTGGGCGGTGAAGATTCAGTCCTTTGTTGAAACCTATTTTTGTGTACCTGACATGTCTTCGCTCAAGTTGATCATACTTGCAAAAGCATGGCCGTAGTTTGCTGGTTGAGGCACCTGGTTGACTGCTGTTGCCTGTTGACGAGAACAAGCTGTAGCTGTTTGCATGTGCTAGTGATGTTTTATCTACTGTACTTGATGTAGCATGCCATGTAATTTTAACGATGTAAAGTATGAGTGGTGCCAGCTAAGAACAACGACAGCTTTTCAGTGGAACTTGTTAGTGCATTTAAACTCTCTAAACACTGCATTGTAGTATTGAGTTCAGCCTTAAGCTATCCACTAGTATCACAGAAGGTTTGAAAGAACAGGAACATCCCTCATAACTTCATAAGCTATTTCCAGCTAGGTATGGAAAACCTTACACTCTGACATTGGCCGCAGCTTCCTTGATTTGCTCGATTGTAAACACACCGAAGAAGTTGTCGTCTATGACAGCGTTGATCACCGCATAGGCAACATCGTCCACGCTCACGGGGGGTGCGAGAACCAGGTCCGAACCAGGCAATGCGCTCAATGGTCTGGTGAAATTTTCGACGGAGGAAAGCAGCTTCTCTAACGGTTGCCCTACCAAGTCGAGCGGTATCTCAAAGCCGTCTACTTTCCTTTTACCGTAAATAAAGCCTGGCCTCAATACAACACCTGAAAGAGAAAAGGTAGATTGGACACGTGGCAAGAATACAGGGAACAAAGAACAGCTGGGTTTAAATGATACCGAGCACTATTTCTCACCCGTGGAAGGGTATTTGGAGAGGACTTCAGATTCAGCCTTTCTCTTGCCAGTGAAATAGCCCGAGGTAAGAAGAAACGATGGAAGGTTGTAATCATGAACAGAGATCAAAATGAATTTCGGAATCCCTGCAGAAGAAAATAGCAAAGCTGTTTATGTTGTGCCCATTCTATTTTCCAAACCAAAAAATGGGAAGAGTAAGCTAAAGTGAGCAACTTGGTTTCAGAAAGAGTAAGTCTCAGCCATTTAAAGTCGTCAAAGGTTTAACAAGAATAGCAAGTTCCTGGACAAAATATAACTTAAAATTTGGTGTTCCACCAGATGCATTGTTAATTTTAAAAGTTGGTTTTTCCTATAGCATAGAGTACTCACCAAATTCTTTTGCGGCATCTACTGCAATAGCATTTGCTTCACCATTTATCCTTTTCATCTGTTCTTCGTTACCAAATCCTCCAAGGGTAGACACAACAGCAGTAGCACCTACTAACACGTCCTCCCATCTTGCATAGAAAACATCTCCTGCATAACAGTAAGATGCTTATTTGAATATGAGAGTACCGAAAGAAACAAATATGTATACCAGATACTCTTGGAAATCCAATATAAACATGTCGTTCCGTGACAAGTAAAAGATGGTGAAGGAGGTGTAATGTTAAAGCAATACTTTTCAAGAAAACTCATTTGTAACGAGCCAGGGGAGCAATTAAAAAATAAAGAATGGTCTTAAGTACATACTCCCTCCGTCCACAAATAAGTGTACTTCTATGTTTTGTCCTAAGTCATACTTTTTAAAGTTTGACCAACTTCATAGAAAAATATAGTGCATGTACATAGGCTCCAGGTGCTGGAGTTTCTTACTGAATATAACGTAAACTGAAGTCTTACAACACACGTACATAATGTTATATCTCGAACATGTATGCACATTGTTAGTGTCAGAAATCTGGAATATTCACATTTTAAAACTGCTGTGCTTCAACAATTCATTCAACCTGAGAAAAAGCTGGTGGAAGCAGGTAGCGGCAATCACTTCAATTTGAATTCGTTAACTTAGGTTCAGTGCAAAATTTGTGAAGAATGCGATCATAGATAAAAGAAACTAAGAACTTAAAACCAGAAACATATGCAATCATTCTAAATCTTGTAATGTGATACAGTGTGACAAACTTTTGAATCTTTTAATACTCTGTCAAATGGGTTTCCATTTTTAACAGATACTATCGATTTATTAATTTATTGCATAATTGTCATCAAAGCTGGAATAGCTCAGTTGGCTAGAGCGTGTGGCTGTTAACCACAAGGTCGGAGGTTCAAGCCCTCCTTCTAGCGTAATTATTTATTTATATTTTTCTCGGCCAATCAGGTCCCTCTTGTCAGACCACAAAGTCTGAACTAATCTTTTACCCTTGTAAAATGTGAACGGACACACTACCCACAAGTCCTCCAAAATTGAGTTAGACATGCCACCATATCAGAATTTGTATTATTGTTTTCATGTGTATAATTTCTCTCATTTGCCCCCGGAAGTTTTCCTCCTTCTAGCGTAATTATTTATATACCTTTATATTAGCCAAGCAGGTTCCTCTTGACAGAACATCAAAGCTGGAATAGCTCAGTTGGCTAGAGCGTGTGGCTGTTAACCACAAGGTCGGAGGTTCAAGCCCTCCTTCTAGCGTAATTATACATTTATCTTTTTCTCAGCCAATCAGGTCCCTCTTGTCAGACCACAAAGTCTGAACTAATATTTTACCCCGTGTAAAAATGTGAACAAACACACTACCCGCAAGTCCTCCAAAATTGAGTTAGACATGCCACCATATCAGAATTTGTACTCCCTCCGATTCATATTAGTTGCCATTAATATAGATGTATCTAGATTAATATAGATGTATCTAGCGTAATTATTTATTTATATTTTTCTCGGCCAATCAGGTCCCTCTTGTCAGACCACAAAGTCTGAACTAATCTTTTACCCTTGTAAAATGTGAACGGACACACTACCCACAAGTCCTCCAAAATTGAGTTAGACATGCCACCATATCAGAATTTGTATTATTGTTTTCATGTGTATAATTTCTCTCATTTGCCCCCGGAAGTTTTCCTCCTTCTAGCGTAATTATTTATATACCTTTATATTAGCCAAGCAGGTTCCTCTTGACAGAACATCAAAGCTGGAATAGCTCAGTTGGCTAGAGCGTGTGGCTGTTAACCACAAGGTCGGAGGTTCAAGCCCTCCTTCTAGCGTAATTATACATTTATCTTTTTCTCAGCCAATCAGGTCCCTCTTGTCAGACCACAAAGTCTGAACTAATATTTTACCCGTGTAAAAATGTGAACAAACACACTACCCGCAAGTCCTCCAAAATTGAGTTAGACATGCCACCATATCAGAATTTGTACTCCCTCCGATTCATATTAGTTGCCATTAATATAGATGTATCTAGATTAATATAGATGTATCTAGCGTAATTATTTATTTATATTTTTCTCGGCCAATCAGGTCCCTCTTGTCAGACCACAAAGTCTGAACTAATCTTTTACCCTTGTAAAATGTGAACGGACACACTACCCACAAGTCCTCCAAAATTGAGTTAGACATGCCACCATATCAGAATTTGTATTATTGTTTTCATGTGTATAATTTCTCTCATTTGCCCCCGGAAGTTTTCCTCCTTCTAGCGTAATTATTTATATACCTTTATATTAGCCAAGCAGGTTCCTCTTGACAGAACATCAAAGCTGGAATAGCTCAGTTGGCTAGAGCGTGTGGCTGTTAACCACAAGGTCGGAGGTTCAAGCCCTCCTTCTAGCGTAATTATACATTTATCTTTTTCTCAGCCAATCAGGTCCCTCTTGTCAGACCACAAAGTCTGAACTAATATTTTACCCCGTGTAAAAATGTGAACAAACACACTACCCGCAAGTCCTCCAAAATTGAGTTAGACATGCCACCATATCAGAATTTGTACTCCCTCCGATTCATATTAGTTGCCATTAATATAGATGTATCTAGACATATTTTAGTTCTAGGTACATCATACTAGTGGCAAGTATTATTATTTTCATATGTAAGTTCTCTCATTTGCCCCCGGAAGTTTTCCTCCTTCTAGCATAATTATTTATATACCTTTTTCTTAGCCAATCAGGTTCCTCTTGACAGACCACAAAGTCTGAACTAATCTGTGAACCCGTGTAAAATGTGAACGAACACACTGCACGCAAGTCCTCCAAAATTGAGTCGCACATGCCAGCATATCAGAATTCGTATTATTATTTTCATATGTAAGTTCTCTCATTTGCCCCAGAAGTTTTCCTCCTTCTAGCATAATTATTTATTTACCTTTATCTCAGTCAGTCAGGTCCCTATTGCCAGACCACAAAGTCTGAACTAATCTATGACCCCGGGTAAAATGTGAACAAACACCCTCCAAACTTGAGTTACACACGCCAGCATATCAGAATTCGTATTATTATTTTTCATATGTAAGTTCTCTCATTTTCCCCCGGAAGTTTATTTTTAATCATTTTCACGATTATTTTGGATTGGCACCATGCGTTGTGATCAGTTATCAAAAAGATATGGGCGGTCGCTGCAGTTATTTATAAACAGTTTTGGGATTCAGTCAAAGATGAGTAGATGACCTGCTAAGCATGTTCAGTACTTCAATGACTGGAATGCTGTAACTATTCAGAAGTTCAGTCCTATTGCTCTTACTAATTGCAGTTTAATTTTTTTCTCGAAGTGTGCACTAATAGATTAGGTTTGGTTTGTGAGGAGTTGATTTCTCTAGATCAAACTGCATATTACAGGTTGGTACATCCTACTGGGACCATCAACATCTTAAATGGATTCTTTTCTTAATCGAACAAATCTCTGATATGAGAATTAATTTTTATGGGTGTGATATAGTTCCAATTAATATTGATTCTGGTAATGCTCAATATTTCAGTTGTAGATTACGATAACTTTCATCAAAGCTGGAATAGCTCAGTTGGCTAGAGCGTGTGGCTGTTAACCACAAGGTCGGAGGTTCAAGCCCTCCTTCTAGCGGAATAATTTATTTATCTTTTTTCGGCCAATCAAGTCCCTCTTGTCAGACCACAAAGTATGAACTAATCTTTTACCCGTGTAAAATGTGAATGAACACACTACCACGCAAGTCCTCCAAGCTACACACGCCAGCAAATCAGAATTTGTATTATTATTTTCCTATGTAAGTTCTCTCATTTGCCCCGGAAAGTTTTTCTAATCATTTTGACGATTATTTTGGATTGGTGCCATGCGTTGTGATCAGTTATCAAAAAGATGGTCGCTGCGGTTATTTATCAACATGAGTAGATGACCTGCTAAGCATGTTCAGTGCTTCAATAACTGGAATGCTGTAATTATTCAGAAGTTCAGTCCTATTGCTCTTACTAATTGCAATTTTAAATTTCTCTTTAAGTGTGCACTAATAGATTAGGTTTGGTTTGTCAGGATTTGATTTTTCTAGATCAAACTGCACATTAGAGGTTTGGTACATCCTACTGGGACCATCAACATCCGATATATCTTCTGTTATGAATCTTAAATGGATTCTTTTCTTAATTGAACAAATCTCTGGTATGAAAATTAATATTTGTGAGTGATATATGGTTCCAATTAATATTGATACTGGTGACGCTCAATCTTTGAGTTGTAGATTAGGGAAATTCCCTTTGAAATATCCTGGGGTTCCTTGCATTATAGCAAGCTTAGAAAAAAAAAAGATTTGCAACCAATTATTGATAAAAATGATTAAGAGACTTGCTGGCTGGAGAGGGAAACTGCCGTCTCAAACTTGTCCTTATTCAAAGCTGTCTAGCCAGTATTCCCACCTACCTGCTGAGTGTAATTAAATTCCTAAGTGGGCCGTTTCTCTTATTAATTCTCAGATGGCACATTGCCTATGGATGACTATGAGGGACACCATAAATACCATCTAGCTAGTTGGGGTTTGGTGTCTCAGAAAAAAAGTTTGGGGCCTTAGGAATTCCCAATTTAGCTGACATAAACTCATGTTTGCTGGCTTCCTGGATTAAAGTATATCAACTAAATGACAATAAGCTTTGGAAGCAAATCATTGACTAGAAGTATCGGACCAGTAACACTAACTTGATTTCTTGCTATGCAACTGGTATTTCCCCTTTTTGGGAAGTTGTGTTATGAGGCTGAGAATGCTGCCAAAATGGGGCGCTAGTGGAAAGTAGGCAATGGTGAAAAGGTCAGATTTTGGGAGGACCCTTAGTTCAGCCCTTCTAGCTTAGCTATTCGGTGCTGGGAGATATATGTCATCATGAATGAACATAATATCGACATTGTTGATATATGGGATGGGGAGACCTTTAGGAAAGGTCTTGATCAGGAGCTTATGCTAAAATGGTTTGAGATTTTTACAAATTTCCCAATCCCTTTATCTTAGTGAAGAGGAAGATGCAATTTTGTGGTAAGTTGAGTTTGAAGGCATTTACAGTGTTAGCTACTTGTATGCAATTGCAAATTTCCTTGGAGTTATAGACGTGCATGCTTAATGGCGTAACTCAACATACCTGCTAGCCAAGTAACTTCATCAGCCCAGGGATCGGAGGAAGATGGTCTTCCTGACCTGCCATCAACATACAATGAAGCAGAATGTCTAATGATGACAGGATGGAGAATTGGTTTTCAGAAATAATGCATGAGTAATCGCCATGTTCACCATGGATGACAGATCACAGTCATTTTTTTGAACTCATCTAATCCCCTTATGCCTTAATGCTTCTAATCATCCCCTCAATAATCTTATAATTGTACTCCCTTAATTAACTACATGACACAAATCAGAAGAACCAAGGTTTCTCTGAGCTGGGAGGATTCAGATGCATGTGAGTCTTGTATTTGGTCTCTAGAAAAGGAACTTGCTAGATTGATGACATGCAGTACATGGACAAATCACTTGAGGGGCTTTGCAACTTGCAAGACCTTTACAAAGTTAACATTGTGAGGATGAGTTGGTTGATCCACTCTAGTAGAGCAACCACTTGATTGAAGAAATGGGAAAGCTAAACTAAAATATTTTTAAGACAAATAATACGAATGATGACAACTAGCAGAAAAATGTACATGACTTCACATGCACACTGTATATACATAAGCTCATACAGACAATGAGGTCAAAGCTGTACCTGCTCAGGCTCACAACCTCAATGCCTTTAGCCACAGCAGCTTTGCATATGGAGGAACCAACAAATCCACTTCCTCCCAAAACTACAATCTGCAAAAGCATTGTGAACTATTTCAGGAAACCCGGTCTTACTAGAGAAAAAAGCAGTGCCTGACAGCGCTGCCGAGCGAGTGATACAGAGGAACAAGTGCTGAATTGAAATCCATGCCTTCTCTGTTTTCACGTCGGCGACGACATCGATTGGCGTAGAAGAGTAGTCTTCCCTGACACCGGGGGCGGCAAACCTGCACTTGGTGCGCAGCCTGCGTAGCCAAGAGAAACCGTGTCACAGCCGCAAACGCTAGCACGACATCGTAATCTGCGGGCTACATGCATTTTCTTGCAGTAATAGCTCAAGGTCAATCAAGAAAAAACCATACACCAAGCGAGAGGGACAGAGACGGGGAGAGAAACCTGGAGAACTGGGCCACGGAGGAGGCTGCAGGAGACGTGCGGAGCGTCGCTGGCGCTGCCGCCGCTGATGCGGGCGCGCACCGGCGAGGCGGATTGGACGGGCTCGCCGGCGCCGGCGCCGGCGCCAGCGGCCGGACGAGAAGTGTCGAGGGGGACATGGGCGGGTCCGGGGCGGGGTCTCTCCTTCCGCCTCTGACTCTTTCCCGCGTCGGCGACGGGAACGGCGGCCGGCGGGGCAGCGGGGGAACGGCCGTGTGGAATGTGTGCTGTCTTGTTTCGTTTCCTGTGGCTGTGGGTTGGGGGTGGCTCGCTTCGCTCGTTTTCTTGTGGCGCGAGGAGCTAGTGACACGGCCGCTGTCGACATGAACACCGGTCCTCAACGCATGAAGCCACAACTTCACAAAATATTGTTTCGCAAAAAAACAAAAACTACACAAAATATTTCTGTCTCAAAAGTACAAGTGGTTCAAACATTAGTGAGTCCACATGTACCGTATATATATATGATTACAAAGTAAATCAAAACACTAGTGGTTCAAGTCTCACAACCTCAACTTGAAGAAATGGGTTCACATGTCAGAAAATATGCTTGCAAGATTAAGATTCACGAAACATGGCCACCGAAACTCACAGATAGTCAAGTGTGGTTGCACTTGCACATCCTAGAATTGCTACATTGGGACTCTGCTTGGGCAGGAGGAAAATTGTCTACGTAAAAATGAAGTGCCAGAAAAATTTCCTCAAAAACAAGTGAAATTGTCTAAATACAAAAATCAAGTGAAATTGTAAATTCAGTGTTACTTTAGTAAATCATAAAATATAGTTGCCTATTAGGCTCTTTTCTGTAAATACACAAATCTTTTATTACCAATACAACAAAGAATCACAATACATGTACACTACACAATATAATCTAAAAATTTGTAACTGAATCATCTTCAATCCTTCCAAGAAATAATCCTGGTAATTCAGGCAGCTGTACGTCAGATAATGCCTGTCCTTTGACATGAGGTCGATGACAATAATTTGCTCTTTGTTCAGAAAGATTAACTCGGACCTGCAAATCTGAGTCTTCAAAGAAGTTTTGAAACCTATCTGTGAACTGTTATGTTTTTATCTACTGCACTCTCCTTGAGAGCCCTTAGCCAATGAACTATCAATGCTGCACTTCCTATGCTGCAATGCCAGCATCCAACTTCAGGTATCTTTTCCCTGGCTCTGGGAAGATTCCACCTGACCCCACAGCGTCTCTGCATATATCTTCTCCTCTTCTTTCTCCTCAGGAGAACAATCAGATAGCTCAACCACAAGCTCGTCATCTTCATCCGCTATATCCTCGTCAGTCTCCTCCGACAAGTCAATGCTCTGCGGAATACAAGCTTCGATCATGGCTTCTCGCATAGCCAGCGGCGTCGCAGGCCTATCGCTGTGCGTGTACCGTGGTGCAGGGGTGACAAATGGAAGAGATATGCCATCGATCCGATGCACCCTTCCATTGCCCTTCTTTGACACGCCTGGCGGCGGAGCAATGAGGATGATGCCCAGCTCATAGTTGCAAATGTGCAGCCTTGGCCCAGAAGGAGCTGCTCTGGTGGCATCAGTAGTATTCGCTTTGGATGGAGGGCGCAATGGTTGTCCCCAGGCAGCTGGGCTGAAATTGTGAGACCCACAGTAAGTCCAGCCAAATGAATGACCACCTTTCCGAGACCGAAATCGCCTCTGAACAACCTGGTATAGAGAGTATGTTGTCAATATTGTAGCTTGGGTTCATTAGTTGTTAGCAAAATCGATGAGAGAATTGTCTTCATCAATGTAAATTCCTTGCCACTGTTTGCTTTAGAATATTTTCTCTTGAATCATCATCCTAATATAGATGTAGCCTAAGATGTATATATATGCTATTCACACATCAGTATGTTGACTAAACGCAACGAATTACTCCTATGATATGCCAAGAAAAAGTGCATACCTTAACATGCATAGGATGCCCGATTCTGTCATGTGGATGTGGGACTGCATCATGAAGTATGCCCGTTGATCTCAATCTTTGCCACGTTTTCTGTCAGAATGGAGTATATGAGATGGGTAAAAGTAAACTTGTAGTAATAAACCATGCCTTCTTTGTTAAACAACAAAACTACAAAGTTTAGGAAGGAAAATGATGATTGGAAGAAAACTATTCCCACTACAATGCATCTGCCATACAAGGAACATCTCTAAATCATCGATATCCTTATTCACTTGCTTCTCTAACTGGAGAGATGTGCCCTGCCTATATCATTGTGCATAACTTCATAATTCATTGAACTAATATCTCAGATTAATATGCAACTTTATCCTGGAGAAAGTTGCTTGGGTACAACTGTACAAGGATTTAAAATGTAATGTGAAATGTGTCATGAGCTCTCTTACTGGTAAAGTATGAACATAATTAAAATTCTGAAAAGTGATCTACCTCACGCAGAGAAAGCAAAAATCTGGACAACTGAATTCCACAAGCAGCACTTTTCACCCTCTCAATTGTCGGAAATAATAGACTGATTGATGGTTTCTTTAGCTCATGCCTTGCCGTCCAGCAACCCCACTAGGAAGATCAAGGGACATTGGAAGTGATTTATGCCATGAAGAATGAGTAAGAAATCCAATTTTACTAATATAGTGCAAGGTTCAAGACGCATTTCAATATATACCTCTGGATCCGATTCTTCAGAATCAAAATCATGATTGGCTCGTTTACCAGTTGCTGAAGCAAAGTGTGCAATGAACTGCGAATTAATAGAGGTCCCAATGGATGAAGCACCTATAATATAATTAATAATCACATTTGTTTAGTTAAAGACCCAGATTAAGATGATTGATTTCCAATAAAGAAATTTATGGCATTACTTACTGTACATAAAATCAGTCTCCAGTGTTTCAGGCCACTTGAAGCGTGATAACACCTGTCTCAGATCAATGTAGATCACAGTTTAAGACAATTTGCGAAAATCACAAAATATAACAGGTGGTAACATTTACTTTACACAATCACTAAGCAACTTAGGAAATTTTAAACAAACCTTCTCAAATACACGAGGCAAGTGTAAAACCCTATTTAGCTCCGATGAATTTCCCGGTCCATGTCTTTTAAGAAATAAGACATTGCATTGAATGTGCGCAAAGAGCGCGATGGGAAAAAAAAAAAAGCACTGGAAATGTAACACCATTGTATCTGGCCTACACTGCCCATAATTATCGCAGGACTTTTAGGGAGTTATTTATCATACACTGAGTGAGTCAGATACAAACGGTAATTCAAGTTATGCCAATGATAATTGAAAGCGGCAACTATCGCAAGTAATATGAATTCAAGACTGGGATACTGTTCCACATAAATGGTGTCAATAAAAAAAATAACTATTCCGATCACGGACTAGTGCTATGGAGCTACGAATTTCAAGTATATCAGAGTAAGCGTACCACTAATTCAACAAATAGTATGGAATAGTAATTTCTATTACGGAGTACCAAACTTTTGTTTGATTCAGTACCTCTTCTAACCGCCAAAGCCCAAGGCTCTTTTTCAAGGATGCTACTAGTGAGCACAACGAAGGAAGATGCTCATCCCGGATCAGCCCTGACATCCGAGAAAACTCTGGACCCTGCATTTCATAGACAGAGTTTAAGATCAGCATGAGTTTCTGAGAGTACTGCAAAGATATGAGAAGGCATCTAAGTCCTTCCTGCCATACCTTTGATACATACAGAAGCAACTGCACCTTTGTGTTAGTTACTCCAAACGCAGCTTCCAGGGCTTCCCTGGGGTAGATAAATCCAGAAAATTCAAAGAAACCCATGTCACTTAGGGGAGATACCCATTTTGCAACCTCTCTAGGCAAGAAACCAAGATGGACTGAATCTGCTTCAGGGCATTGGACATGGTTATTGATTAGAATAAGAAGCAAATATATCTTTTACGTGAAAGAAGCAAAATATCTTGTTCTGCACATGAAACATGATATACAAAGCACGTCAGGATGAGTACACAGGTTGAGATTTGCATACCTTCCTCAGAAAATTTATCCAGATCAGCAACAAGAACACTCACAGCATTAGCATCTGCAGGTATATTTGTATTCCTTTTCAATATCACTTCTGCAGTTCCGTGCATGTTCTCGTGGCATTTCCCAAGAAATACAGACAGGGATTTCAGTTGTGACCCGGCATCAGATGGCATGTGAAAGCGATGTGATAAACCAACTACAGATGTTTGGACAGAACCAAGAAACATTTTACGTGCAGATTTTGTGTGCAGAATCCTATTTTCCTACACAAATAATAAATAGTTAATAATCAGGGAAAGAGGACATTATAACCCAAAATTATTTGAATGCAGAACTAGAAACTAGAGCAATGGCTAGTTCTCGACTTAGTAATAATAAAGTTCATTTAGGACAAGTGTATCTACTCAGAGTGTATGCAAATTATAGATAGTACTCCCTCCATTCCACAAAAAGCTTCTCAACTTTGTCTAGATTCGGATGTAGATAGACATATTTTAGTTATAGATATATCAGTATCTAGAAAAAGTTGAGAAGCTTTTTTTGGGACAGGGGGGGGGGGTATTTTGTTTAGTACCATAATTTTTCAGTAAAAGGAACTTTAAATGTTTAGCTTCCTTGCTAATGACTTCAGTAAAGTAAAATATATATCATGCATTGTACCGGTAAAAACTGACTTACTGAAAGGCAATAATTGGACTCCAAATAGCATGGACTTGGCATATACAACCCTGGTACTGAAGCAACAAGGTACCCACCAGCTCCTTCAAAATCATACTTAGCTATCTCATTTATCCAATATGCTTGGGAAGGGACTTCGTTGATAAGGGATCCTATAAACGAAACTAACTGAGCAGCGAAGTCGGATTTTGGTTCCTCAACTGCACTAAAAAGAGCTGAATAATCCAAGGATGTCCTACGGGGGAAGTCTTGCCACCACACTGTGTTTGTTATAAGATGCCACTGCACGAATATAGTATAGTTTACTCAGTAAGAACATAGCAACACAAATCGCCAACATATTAACAAGAAGTTACTGGGAACAAATGGAAGGATGAAATGATAATCCATTATAGCATGAGGCATAAATAACACTGACCTGCCTAGGTACTAAGTTCGCTGAAGAAATAATAACACGCATACTGTCTTCTCTCTGTAACACTATGAGCTTTGGATGGTGGCATGCAACTCCTTGTTTCTTTCTATCCTTTCCAAATGCTATTTCTTCCGGGAACCGGGGGTAACTAGAAGGGTAAACACACATCAACATCAGTATTCATCCTCCAAGAAAATTACGCTTAACATGATTGACTACCATAAAGCTCAGCAAATGCTGCAAAGTAAGGTGCTGTGCCTGACTTGCCTAAACCATATAGATTAAAACTTGGAAGCACGAGAAATTAGATTTAAAAGCATCCCAGGTTAGTACTTACACTAATAGTAGATTGGGATAGTTTTCAAAAGGGGATGCAATTCTACTTTCACGGCTCGCACTCCAGCATCTATCCTTGTTGTGGCATGTTATTGTTACTGGCAGGAGCTGAGGAATCTTACAGTATTCCAGGAACCTGAGAAATAAAAAACCATACAATGATTAGCATTTCTATGAAGAATTTGACTGTCCCACATCATGCCAGGGGGGGAAAGTGGAGCAGAGAGAGGGCACACCAGGAAACATCAGAGGTGAATGTCGCGACAAATACTCGCAACAAGCTGCCAATAGGATGGAGAAGCTCTGGAAGTGTCACTCCGCTGTCTTGTTCCGTTCGCATTTCAGGCCTGATGCCGGAAAGGCGGTTCAGGAAGAATGTGCTCCCATCTGAGTAGCGTCTTTCATTATGCTGCTGCTCTACATTGCCATCACTGCATCCTTTGTGTTCCATATTGCCATTGCTGTAAGCTTGGCTTCTTTGAGGCAACTCAACAGTATCCTCTTTCTTAGAGACTGTACATTCTTTCACAGAATCATTTTGGTGTTCCAATCTGCCCTGGTCAAGATTGGATTCTTCTTGCCGCAAATTCTCTTCAGGAACAGGGTTAATTGGACTGTCGTGGCACAATAAATCACCCTCTTCTCTCACTTTTTTCACCCCAGTGTGTGCACAATGCGAATCCCTCAAGAAAGAAAGGGGATCCTGGCTCTCGGAAATCGCCCTTAGCCGCTTCCGGAGGGACTCAGCCCTCAGGACAATAACCTCCTCGCAGGACCCCGCTACCTCCTCACCCCGTTCACAGGAGACGAATTTCTCGGCCACAAATCCGTACCTGACGCCGAGGAGCAGCAGCGAGACCTCGTCGCCCACGGCCAGATCAACCGGACCGCCGCTGCCGCCGTGGAGGGGCAGGCCGTTGACGCGCAAGGCGCCGACACTGGAGAAACAGTGGCTGAGGCTGAGGGCGCAGCCAGAGGTGCTGATGAGAAGATCCCGGTGGCGCCGGCGGCGGTAGCGACGCGCAGGGGACGCGAGGAGGCGGAGGCGGTGGCCGCGGCGGCGGGAGAAGGAAAGAGAGTAGAGGCGGTCGGAGCGGAGCAGGAGCAGTGGCGCGGCGGGGCCGAGGATGCGGATGTAGAAGTAGCCCAGGCCGCCGGGAGTAGAGGGGTCGCCGTGGCGATTCTTGGGTGGCGGCTCCACCGCCATGAGGGGACTGGGAAAGGGGAGAGGAGCCGGCGGCCAGAGGGGCGGGAAGGCGAGCCGTGTGGATTTATGTTTTATGCCTGTTCCCGCCATTTACGTATTTCACAGGAGTATTATAAGATTAGCCCTCCAGGCTCCAACAAATACGGTGGAGTAGTGTGTGGTGTGCTCCTTAGTGAAGATAAGAAAAAGGCGAAAAGTGTCTTTAGCACATGAGCACCAGTGCTCCTAGTGCTATAAAATCGTATTATTTAAATTTTAAAAAAAAATCAGAAAAAGGGACTTAATTGTAATAAAGATTGTGCACTCGTACGTGTACAAGAACTCAGGGAGTTGTGGGCAAGAGTGCCAAGCGACTACTTTGGCTCCTTGCAAAGGAAGGAACTCCTCCTTCCACTGGAAGATTGCCAGGTTCTGAACATTGCCATGAGCCCATGATGAACCAGGCAAAATTCTGCAAAAGCGCCAAGAGTGTGCAGACCATCTTTGGATATTGTCTCAGCCCGTGCAGATCTCAACTGAGCGAATAAAAAATACTGAGCAAACTAAAACATACCGCCTCCGTTTCATATTAGCTGTCGCTGATTTAGTACCCTTGCTACCTGAGCAAACAATGCAGGCTAACAGAATGTTAGCCTTGTATATATTTTGTTTTGTTCTCTTGTGTTCTTCTCTTGTTTTTCTTTGTTTTTTGTTTTGCCTTCTGCTGTAGCCTTGCTACCAACGCTGTATCTTTCCCGTCATCTTGACGGTCTTCTTCTAATATACAAAGACACACGTCTAGGCGTGTGTTCGAGAAAAAAGTACCCTTGTGTGCGCACCACATTACACATGTGCATTCTGAACTCAGACATACATAGATAGCAAGAATGATGCTCTATTATTGGCTAGCCAAATGAATGTAGTACCATAATGCACTCACAAGAAATTCTTTTATTTCTCAAATTTGGCCAAAAGTTTGACATTCAGTTAAACTACCACAGCTGCCCAGGTTGGTCTGGAACTCAGAGAAGCGCACCAAGCACTTCCTCAGGAACCGAGCTACCCGCTTACACATCATTATTCCCACTAGGTGTGAGTTATATGCAGCAATAATCCGTGTGATGTATTTCAGTTACCAGCCTATAATCTTTTGTTCGTCAGAAATAAGATATGCTGATGTGGCTTATAGCAGGCTACTTGTGCCACACAGCATATCTGTTTCCAGATGCCGCCAGCTTCCACTCCACGTCGCTTGGGCACCAGGAGCCTTCTCCAATCTTCATGCACAACTTATCATCGATTACTGCAGAGTACAGATTTGAGCTTGCCTCCAAAATTTTAACAGTTGACCGACTGTGTATGTCTTGGCATTTCCTAATCTCCATCTGAGTACAAGATAGTCAGAACTTAGAGCAAACTGCGACATGGATGGCTGGATGAGTGTTTTACTACTAAATTGGTATGAGCAGAATACCAGTTTTGCTATTTCGCCATGGAAAGAATCTCCCCAGTCATAAAAGTGATCGTAGAACACTGTGGGGATCCCGGGATGAGTAAGTATATAAGCATATCCCTGAAGGACCATTAGTTTATGCATGTGTTAGTAAATAGTTAGATCTCCACATGGAACAGCAGGCTTATTATAAAGCAAAGGATAGTTAAGTGTCTGCTGATCAATGGAGCAATTCATTTTTATAATAATACCAGCTGCAGCATGGCCACATCTTGAAACAGACTAACTGTATTTTCCAATCAAGTTGATACAATATTGATGATACTTAAATACTAATAGGTACTAGCAGATAAGAGCTTGAAATTCATAATGTGGTGAATAACTTTCTGGAGCACATGTGGTCATTATTTAACTGATGTCAATGTTTTATAGAATCGTCAGCATCGCAGTGATAATTTATTGTATGATTTAATTATGTGGATCATGCAATTAACTTCTAACGAAACAAGTTGTATGGATATAAAGTAGTACAAAAAAATGTAGCAATACAAGCCCTCATAGCATACCTCCATCACATGATCAGGTGGAAAAGGCCAATGCCCCTGCAATAACAAAACTTCCAGTTAGCTTTGCTTAATAGCGTGTATGAGCATTCCACACAAATATTGACCTGGAAAAGTTAGCAATGAGCAGACAAGGGGAAAAAACATGGAATTGGTAATACCTGAGTTGACCCAGTGTCATGATTTTCAATAAATGTAGCTGATCTTGAAGGCCACCAACCCATCACACCAGGCGGCTTTTCTTCAGGGTCACGCAAACGCCACAACTCTCCTTTCACAGCTTCCTGCTCCAGCAACGCTTAACTGTTCAACCTAATCATGAAAGTTACTTATTGCTCCTAAAGAACGATGATCGATTTCTAACCTGAAGAATACCCTTTGTCGTGAAATCAAACGCGGCACAAAGGCCTCCAGTGCTATCGATCCAATTGATAATTCTCTGCCTATGTTTATCTGAAAAAGATGATGTTTTGTTTATATCTTTATTTGGTTTCATCCATATGGCATATGCATAGAGACAATCTAATGTAGTTAGTTTACTGCCTTGCATACTACTCCCTCCGTTTACTAATATAAAATGTTTTAGCTTTTTGTAAATTCATCCATTTTGGTAAGTATCTAGTCTATTTTTAATGTTAGATTCACTCACTATAGTGTATATCTAGTTCACTTTGAAATGTCTAAAACGTCTTATATTTGTGAACAGGGGGAGTAGTACATTAAGCACTCCAATTCAAGAACGATTCAGAGAGTTAGGCAGAGCAATTAAGAGGAAACCGCGACAGTGGCTTATAATTCAAATATAAATTAATTTCAATTAAATGAGAAAATTGGTTATTGCAGTAATAATGTATTCCGTAATATGCATGGTTGTCGATAAATTAATTGCCATAAGAGTACTTTGGCTAGAAACTGCACCATTCTGGCATAGTAATCACTAATCGGGATGGATGTCATTACAAACCTCTTACCCTGATTGTAGCTCAGGCGGTTGTCAGTGGGACTGTATTCACAGCTGTCCCAGTATTCACCCACTGCAAAAAGAGGCTTTGATTCCTCAATGTATTCTTTCACATACTTTGAAGCATAACTGCACTAAACAGAAAACTGTGACAAATCAGCATGCTAAAGAAGCAAAATAATGGCAGCAGTAGCCAATCCCTTACTTTCACAGTATGTTTCTAGCATATTGACTATTTACCCTTTTGTGAAATCGAACCGGAAATCTTGAAACCCAACGGTTTCGCGAAGCCAAATCAGCCATTCAATAATATCCTTCCTTACAAATGGCTGGGTATGATCTATGTTGGGAACCCCATCAAAGTTATTGCCGGTACTTTTGTTCCCCTGATTAAAAAGTTGCACCAAAGTTGAGTAATGCTCGACAATAAACTTATTAATCAAGATACGGTGATAGGTAATAGACTAAACAAAATATGAATATCTTGCACAAAACCAAGTCATACTTATCCATCAATTTTTGTCTACTTAGAAGTCCAGCTAATGATTTGCCATGGCTATTGTGTTTGTACAGGGTCTTTTTATTCCTTTGTTTTATTTTTTTCTAGTCTTAGTTTGTACAGAGGCCATGTCGTGGCGTTATTCTTAACACAATGATGTGTAAGGTATTTTTTGTGTATTCTAGGGGTAGGGCAAGTCAAAATGGTTACCTTCCCGCCAGAACAGGATGTAACAGCATGTTCATCCCACGGTATTGGGATACCATCATAACGATTATACATTCCATTGGATCCTTGAGTAGTCCCAACTCGGTGGTTAATAACTACATCAGCCATAGCCCTTATATTGTGGTCATTCATGTTCTGAATCAAGGAATTCAGCTGCTGGAGAGAACCATAACAAGAGTCGAGACTGTACAGGTTTTGTGGCAGATAACCTGTGGAAAAACACATCAGACCTGTTTTTCTACGACTATGCTTTGGATAAGAAAGAGTAATGCCAAACTCGTGACTAGCTTACCTTCTTGAGATAGTGATTGTGTCGGTGGAGGCAGCCATGCTGCGGTAAACCCAGATTTAGCAATGTCGGAAACTCTGCCCTCCAAATTACTCCACCAGTTGTGTTTATGGGATTCCCAGTTAAAAGCCTGCAACACAATCGATATCAACAGACATCTAAGAGAACTTGTATTGTTTGTTGCATGACTTCTTCTGTTATCACGGAAGGCACTAGACCTGTTGTCATTGTCATACAGGGGATAATCATAACTTATCTTGAGTAGCTTTCTGGTGAATGAACCATGTCAAGCTAAATATATACAAATTAAAACCATGCACAAATGCAAGCTCATCAACACATAAGACGCCTTAGAATAACCATCAGACTAACGACTGTTGACGGAGAGCTTCTTTTGTATTTGCACTCTGTCCAGGCTGGCTAAATAACTCAAAATGAACAGAAAACAGCTTGATAAATTACCCTGATACTTATCGAATATGCAAACCAATGCCAATCAGATGCTTTCTAATACTCCCTCCGATCTATATTACTTGCCACTAAAATAGATGTATCTACAATTAAAATGTGTCTAGTAATATGAATCGGAGGGAGTAATTACATTGGTGAGTAGGAGAATAATTTCTATTTTGTAGCAGAGTGCAGAACATTCATAATGCCTGTGGTTTGTTTGATAGCAGGCAAGCACATATCCTGATATCCACGGATTTGACACATAGAACGATAGTAAATACGTGTGTTTAGACACATTCTCACCTGGAGTAGGATTTCCCTTCCATTTTTAATGACCCCAACTGTCCAAGAAAATGCAACAAAGCAGCCGCATTCCTATCAGATGCTCAGCCAAATAACCAAAACAAGATACGGCAATAAGGTGCGAGTTTTTTTCTCTTCATTACCTTTTGGAGCTGGCTGTTCTTGGACAGCACCATCCGAAACCTGCACAATTTCGTCACATCAGGGGCATCAGAACAAGCTCGGTCGTCAGACACAAACAAGCACAGAACCTCTGCACATTAGCGCTCACTCACCATCTGTCCCATTAAAAATCTCAACGCCACGTAGAGAGCGAAGGGGCTCTGCAATATCGAAGGAGGTGGGCAGGTGGTGGATCTACCGTGGGGTTTGGGGCGTTCTATTTAACTGATGATGAACTGAGCACAAAATTTTCCTTCTGAGAAATAAATTCCTATAGGTGCAAAGGGAACCGCGACGAAGGGGGTGTATGTGGATATGTGGATTGGTCTGCTCACGCGGAAATCTCAGAACAATCCAAGCGGGTTAGGGGTTCGTCAGCAACGTGAGAAATTGGGTACCGGATATCTTTCGGCGGCGGCCTGGAGGCTAGGGGATGGATCGCCACGCCGCGGATCTTAGGTAGGGCGGGCAAGGACGATCGCGACGACCGGACGACGTCAGAGAGAGAGAGAGAGATGTCTTTCGGCGGAGCGGAGGCTTGTTCGGCGGAGTGAGGGCCTGAGAGGAGCAACCGGCTCCTCTAACGTTGAGGAGCAAAGTCAGGAAAAAGAAGGTGGCAAAGTCAGGAACTGTAGCATAATTATCATATTATGTGTTATAAATAATTACTGTAGATAATTACTGTTGACATAAAAAGTTTGAACTAAATTTTATTGCACCATAATTTTGTCTGTATGTAGTTACTCTAAATGCATAACAAAAATTTGTATTGTTTGAAATAATTTAAGTCCTTTTGACCTTAATCACACAAATTGAAAGAAGAGAAGTCAGAATACTGTTGCTTACCTGACTTCGCTCCTGCACGTTAGAGGATCCCGCCCCGAGGAGAGAGAGAATCGTCTGCACCATCCGATTGTTGACCTGTGAAAATGGTCTTCCTCGTGTGGTTCTTGAGTACGAATCTGTTCTTACCGTGATCGGATAGGGGTGTGCTTGTTTGTGTCCAACACACAAGTATAATATCATCATAGAATAACTTACTTTCCTTGCAGTGTTTTTGGTTTAGTTATTTCGTGATGGATTAGGGTGACTTTTTCATCATAGAGGTGCAGGGATCTGCAATCCCCGGTGGAGAATTTTCGATCCTTTTATATTGTGATTGAGTTGTAAAAAGAAAAAAACACGAGATAGAATATAAAAAAATCATAGTTCATGAGGTATGGTCTAGAGTTTTTTTCTATAGAATTTACATTACAAGATTCCTATAGGATATGATCCTATGAATCAAACAACGACTTGTGTAGATTTTTTTTTTCATAGAATCCAAATCCTACATAATTTCTGTGCAAAACATATGAATCCAAAACCTACACAATTGTTGTACAATTCCTACATAATCTGGTGGCATGTAGGACATGAGGGCTTGTTTGATCCAAAGGAATACTATAGGAATTTTGTAGGATTTTATCCTTGGAAATTTTTCTATGTGCACCGTTTGATTCGTAGGATTGAATTCTTTATGAATGCATAGGAATTTTCTTTATAGGATTGCAGTGCACTTGTGTTTTGGAGAAAAATTTCATCTACCCAAACCTCATGTTACGTACCATGCTTTTGATTTTTCTGTGAATCAAACGCTACTTTAAAAAAAAACATGTAGGTTTCAAATCATGTATGATTTAACTGGATTTAACATATTCGGATGTTCTAAATTTCCTAAGAATCGAACATGCGTGGATTATTTGCCCTAGTAGTTGAGTATCTCCACGGAAACCAGAGCATGACACTTGACCATGTATACACAATACTCTATTTGTCATTTGCGCCCTGATACATCTGATCAAGCTGACTTATTTGCATGTGTGGAGAACTGAAGCAAGACCTTTTCAATACCGATAAGATTACATTGGAGCACTGTGGTGACCCGGCATACCACTGCATGGTGTAGTATGCAAGTCTGACATAACACCAATGAAACACCGTTCCACTAGTATTACATCGCTCAGAGTGGTACAACAGAAACATATGCGGGTCCAAGGTATGTCTATAGAATTACAACTCCGACTCTGTTACAGAAGATCAGCACAACCTCCTACTTTACAATGAGGTAAATCTGCAAATAAACTCCAGAAGAACGACTCGTAGTCTAATCCTATCACAAACTCTATTTGTAGAGTATTTAACTAGCTATAGAGGTTATGAATAGATTCTAGCTAAATAGGAGCTAGGTGTAGGAAGCTAGTTCCTTTCTATTGCTAATCTAGGTTTTCTCCTTGTTGGATGTGGTATCAGACTCTTCTGTCAGGTCCTTTCCCGTGAAGTAGTTGTTGACTCCTCGGCCTTTGAGTTGCACTGTAGATCCTCCTTCGATGCCTCCATATCTAAGCAGGGGATTTAAGAGTGGGATGAGTACGAGCGTACTCAACAAGTTCATTATAGGAAAGAGGTGTTTAATGCACTAGCTACGGCATTAGACCAGAAAGTCTAATACCAATGCAGGTTTTCATAATCATTTCTTCAAAACGTTGCTTTTATTCAGAAGAACTATGTCCGTCAGCCTTCACCGGTTTACTAGAACTTCATGGAGTTCCTTTCCGGCAGCGTTCGCAGTTCCAAATCCCGGAACAGGGAGTGACAGGTCACGATTCATTACACTCTGCAGAGGTGTATTGCTTTACCCATAAGAGATCTTAACCTTGGTGCCAATCGGGCGTACACCCCGTCCACACTTCCTTTGGTGTGAGGCCCGGTATAAGGTCATAGCCAATCATATTCCTCCGCTACCTCATACACCCACCCTTTGCTGCAAACTCCGACCCTGGGTCCTCGCCGGTGCTCTTATACCAATTAAGGACGGCCCCCGACCACGACAACAGTTCAGGTCTCTACCATGAACTCCTTCGCCGGGAGATTCAACCCATCATAGACCGCAATAACCGTGGAGACTTCAACGGGACCCCCACCCTACCACTTGTCCTCTCTTGGATCAAGGGTACCACTTGTCCTCTCTTGGATCAAGGGTCTACGGTAAAGCGCATCCGTTGATGTACAAGAGGTGGAAATACAATTGACTATTCCGTCCCACTCCAGATCTTATGGTTAACACGGGTATTACGGCACAAGAATCACTGGACGACATTTGTTGTTTAATCCTAGATGGATATAAACCCTTGCAATGGAACCTCTACCATATCAACACAATCCATGGTTCCATTGCCCACCACATAGTTATATTCATAGTTATGAAAATAGTGGTTTTGGTTTTTATGCAATAGTGATAATCATAGTACTTTGCAAGTAATTTGATAAAGATACTCAAATGACATGAGCAAGTGATGAACTTGCCTTTCTTGACTGCAAGATTATGCAGGCAAGGTCTTCGATACGCAATAACTCCAAATTCTGAAATAGCATCATCGTCCGGTAAGGACGATGTTTAAAAGATTGGCAAGGATGCAATAATGCATAAGTATGAGATGCAATCGCTCTAAGCGTGACCTAACCCCGATAATTTAGGATTAGTGAGTTGATATGATTGGTTTAGAGTGTGTTGCACTTTTAGAGTGATTCCACAAACAAGGTTCTTATTAGGGTTTTGTTGTCTTAGAATCATAAACAAGTGGTAGAATGCATAATAACCATCATACACACCAAAGGATAGTAGTTGTATAATAAGTAAAGAGCAGTTGTCAATTTTAAGTCCTATAGTGCATGCTGATGATTACTTGTTATATACTTTAAAAGAATAACTTTTGAAGAACATGTTCTTTAATGAAGAACAAGTATGATAATTATGGCTGTGGGGTTCTATGGTTTACTATATGGTTCCAAGTAGTTTTTGGAGTAAGGATTAGATGGATCACAACAAAGTTGGATTCATCAGCCTCTAGAGTTTATATGGTTTTAGTGAAGCACATCTTAGGTAAATCATTATACATGGGTGCTATCAAGGTTGGTATACCTTGCTGGTGATAGCTGTCTAGGGTTTATAGATCCTATTAAGTAGGTTTTGATGGCTACTCCTTGTTTACTTCAAAAGAATAACTTCTGAAGAACATAATACTTAAGTATTAAGAAGTATTTCAATTAAGGTTGTGGTTGTCTAGGGTTTGCTATTGGATCCATTAAGTAAGGAATGGTTAGTTCCTTAATAGGATGGTTCATAAGTATCTAACACTATTAGGGTTTGGTGGATATAAGCATATAAGGTCCAATACTAGACATGGTTATTATTAGGATGGATCACCCTGGCGTGAGGCTAAATATGGATTGTTAAGGATAATAATTTGGATGATAGCAACTAGGGTTTAGACTTGGTTGATCCTATTTGATCAACTTGGTTTGATGGGTATGCATACATAGGATGCTAAATTATTAGTGATAGGGTTCCTATATTCTATGTGAATATGAACACGTATTGAGTTGCTCATTATGAACCTATGAATGAAAATAAATTATCATGATCACATATTTAACCTAGGTTTTAGGTTAGAAGTAATTTAGGTTTTTTAAATAAAATAGAGTTAGAGTTTCATACATGAGGTAACTAGGTTTTCATTTTATTTCTCCTCTTGTCAAAGGAACATCTTGATAAGTAAAGTTGAATTTAGGAAACAACTCTTAAATATAATTCAATAATGGTTTTAACATTTTTCTTATTTTTATTATTTTAAGAAAATGATAATTAGTATTAATACCATTTAGGGTTTAAATGATAATCTTAATGTTAACATGATGAAAGAAAATTACTTTTAGTGTTTTCTTTATTTTTCCTAAATGATTTTTATTTAATGTATAGATATTAAACACACATAAGTGCATATATTACTTCTAAGCACTTGCATGTATAAGTGCTATACACATCTGTGTACGTGTTAGACTAGTTTGCAATATAACACACACACAGACATGCCCACTAATTGCTAATCGATTGGCCTAGTAGCACTAGAACCCATACACGTACCTGACCGGGTCAAATATGTAGGCGTACAATCCAAACCAGCGCAACTCGTATACCTCACACGCCTCTCTCGTTTCCTCACAATTATTTCACGCGCTTGGCCTCTGCCGTTCCTCTCTCCCGTCCGCGATGACGCCGCCGCCGCTTGCTGCTCTGGCTGTTGCCGGCCAAGTTTGTCGCCGCCACATGCCAGCGTAGCTCCGCCACCCTCTCCCCTTTCTACTCCTACACTCTCCCTCGCCGCGGCGCTCCTGTCGCCCGCTGTCGAGGGTGCTCCTCGGCAATGCCCTCCGATAGGGGCTTAGGGTTGATGGAATCCTGCAAGCTGACACAAGACATCGGTTCACAGACAAGCGGGGAGAGCAATTTACCCAGGTTCGGGGCCCTCGATGAGGTAAAGCCCTTACGTCCTGCCTGTCTGTTCTTGATTATGATGATAATAGGTTACAATGGGGTGCCGAATAGTTCGGCTGAGATCTCGTCGAGATGGCTAATCGCTAAGGTGACCTAGCTCTAAGCTTTTGTTGGCTAAGATTGCTAAGATTGATCGTGTCCCTCGGCAGCCCCTCTCCTGGCCTTTATATAGGAGGCCAGGTCTCAAGAGGTCTAACCGAATACGACTAGATTTACAGTAGTTTAGATCCGATCTTTCCTTGTTTGAATGTTTCCTTGTCTTGCCCGTCAAGGAACCTTCTGGTGCACCGTCCTAGTGGCCCGCCTTACTTCTGAGTGTCTTCATGGGCCTCCAACTAGATGGTACAGGATAGGGCAACATCGGTTACCCGAAGGGTAGTGCCCACGTCAGTAGCCCCCGAGTGTCTAGCCGAAGATAGTTCGGGTAGAGACTAAAACACGTCTCCTCCTGATGTTCTTCTCCTTCATTGTCCTTGTTCATCTTGAATCTGCTTCACCTTCTTCTATCGGGTGCGCGTCAGCGCTCCTGATGGGAGTAGCCCCCGAGTCTAGGTACGGATGCTTGCAATCCGTGCGTAGACTCAAGTTGTACCACTCGAATATTTCGTTCTGCCGAAGTTTTTTCTGCAAATCTTCATAGGTCATCCGACATATTTTCTTTATGCAAGGGATAATGAGTAACGTCCCCAACTTTTGTTGGTTAACTGCCGATGGCAAAACAACGTTACCCTACACAGAATCAAGTCCCCGGGCATGATCCTGGAGTGCAAAAAACTTATATCGAGTGCGCGTCACGCGCTCCCGATGGGAGTAGCCCCCGAGTCTGGGTGCGAGTGCTTGTAACCGAGTGCAGACTCGAGCTATTCAAACAATTTTTCTTTAATCCCTTCTTCCTTCGACTGCTCATTCTATCGGGTGCGTATCACGCACTCCCGATGGGAGTAGCCCCCGAGTCTGGGCGCGGGTGTTTGCAGCCGGACGCAGATTCAAGTCCTTCATCCGATAACTTTTCATTTTTCCTTCGAGTGCCTCAAGGTTTTTTATGACGTCACTGTTGACGTGTAACTGTTGTGGGCTGATTGACAGGACTTGACCTGACGGGCCCACCCTAGCTCTGCGCGGGCAGTTTTTAGGGCTTGACCAATGCACGCGTGGCGATCGAGGCGTCTCCTCGATTTTCGCACAACGTGGGAATAATGGGCCGCCGGTTCCACTCCTTCTTTAAGCGCCACGTGTACAGTCAGATCTGCTCCACCTCCCACGACGCTTTGTGGAGTTATGGCCACGATTTGGCACAAATTCTTACAGCATAAATAGGGGGCCTCCTCTCTTTTTTATCTTTTACCCCGTTTACTGCTCATCTTCTCTCTCAAACCTTCCTGTTCCTCTGCCTCTTCATCAGAAGCTCTGTTCACCATGGGCAAGAAGAAGAGCGGCAGTACCTCGGAGGCGGCCAAAGTTAGCCGCGATTGGAGCGCCTCCGCCATTTCCAACCGCGACATCAGCAAGCTTCGCGCTCTCGGCTTCATCTCCGCATCTGAGGAAGACATCCGTCTTCCAGGTTCGGTTTCTCGCCCAAAGCCCCCGAAGGGCTTCACTGTCATGTTTGCTGCCTTCCTGTTTCGTGGCCTCTCTCTTCCGGCCCACGAGTTCCTTCGCTCCCTCCTTTTCTTCTATGGGATTCAGCTCTGGCAGTTGACCCCAAATTCCATCCTCCACCTCTCCATTTTTATTACCGTCTGCGAGGCCTTCCTCGGCATTGAGCCTCACTGGGGTCTTTGGAGGAAGATCTTCTATGTGAAGCGTCACAACGACAGTAATGGCCCCCCCGTTGTCGGTGGCGTTGGCTTCGTCGTCAGGAAGGAGGTCGACTACTTCGACTACCCAATGAAGGAATCCGTCCAGGGCTGGCGCAACAAGTGGTTCTACCTGCGAGATCCCGCCGTTTCTGGGCGGCGTTCAAATCTCCCTCCCTTTGATGACGTCTTGGTAGCTCAGAAGAAGAAGCCTTGGCAAAACGCCCTTTCTCCCGAAGAAAAGGCGACAGCCGACGAACTGTTTGAGCAGATAATCACTTTGAAGAATACAGGAGGCCTGACGATGTGCGGCACTGAAGTAGTTTCACTGTTCCTACAACGTCGAGTACAGCCGCTGATGTCCCGCCCTCACCAGTTATGGCTTTATACTGGCAAAGGCGACAAGTCAAGGGTCAACTCTGCCGACCTATCGGCAGATGAGCTTCGGGACGAGGTTCGTCGCCTAACATGCCTCAGTACGAAGGACACCATCGTCTTGACATCGGCTCGTCCTCCCTATGATTTCGACCACCTCCCGTCCGAGGTAATCTTACCGCTCCTCGCTTGCTGTTATTACTTCTTTTTCTGTTGTGCCTTACAAGTTTCTCTCCTTCGACAGGCTCCCACCGTTGCTCAATGTTATCCTCCCTCACCCGAGAGCAGCGTGGTACTGGAGGATGATGATGATGATTCTGAGGGAACCGAGGATGCTCAGCATGTTCTTGAGGACAGCGATGTCCAAGAGGAGGAAGCTGCCGAAGATAACGCCTTCCTCAGGAGCAGACGTCGTAAGCAGGTACACGATGACTTTATCACATCGGCTGAATCAAGTCCTAGAGGAGGAGATAATGATGCCGATGAAGCTGCTTCGCCTGTTAAGAAGAGTTCAACAAGTTTCTTCGCGGGCGAAGATGACCTGGACCTGTGAGCATCTATACTCTTTTTCTTGATTTATTTCTTGTCATCCTGCATGCTAACTATGCACTGTACTTAAGTAGTTCTGATGATGACGATGTTCCTCTCGCGAAGAGGGCTAAGTTAGTCTCCGAGAGAGCAGCATCGACTAAGGAGTCAAATCCTTCTCCCGCCAAGTCAACACCTCCCTCGCGAACGGGTGTGGAGAAGATTCCAATATCGAAAGTCATTCCTCCCGATGATGCTCCCACTCCGTCGACTGGCCGCGATCATGTAAGTATTTAATCTATCTGGCTTTGTTGAGTTTTTGTCGTCTGACTCCTCTTGATTTTTCTGGCTGTAGCCGATTTACGTTACAGTCGATGCTGTGGTGGATTTTGCCGAGCAATTCACTCGCCTCGAGGCTGAAAACTCCCAACTTCGGAAGGCCATCAAATCTTCGGCTGACCAGGTGCTTGAGGCCAACAGGCTTGCTACCGATGCCAAGAATGAGAACGCCTTGTTGAAGGAGGAAATGAAGAGGCTGAAGCGGCAGATGAAGGATGAACAAGATGCCAGGCATGCAGCGGCGGCTGCAGTCGATGAGAAGGAAGGCGTCCTCCGTGAATCCGTCAAGGATTTATTAGGTAAAAACCTATGGTATTCCGCTTTTTTCTTGATGTTTCTTCATTGATTACTGATATGTCTTTCTTTCAGAGGCCGCCAATATAACTGTCAGCCGACGTCATCAGCTTCGGGAGGACTCCACAGCCGATGCCTTGTCACTTGCCGCTGAGTCTAATGTCCAGGTCCTTGGACTACTGCAAAAGACCAAGGGAGCATTGTCGAGGCTATACTCGATGATCTTCCCGAAGATGAAGCAGGACAAGACTCTCGACGAGATGGCGGATGCTTTCCTTGTTGATCCTTCCGAGCCCGTGGAGGTACTGAAACGCCGTAGCCGCTTGGTTGGGGCGGTTCTTACTTTTCAATAGCTTATGGGCCATGGGATGGGGTCAGAATTGGAGGAGTTTTCTAAGGCACTGCCTGTTGATGATGACAACCATCTGGTCGACCTTAAGCCTTTCAAAAGATCGGCAATAACTTGCGCCAACCAACTTCTGAAGCTGGTGGATGAAGCGCAAGCCAAGCCTGTTCCTGAGTCTGCCCCTGGTTCATCGTCAGCGAACCCTTGAACTGTTATTTGACTTGTTGTAAATAAGATCATCCGTAACTCGACGTAGCTCAATTAAAATTCGGCTCTGTTGCCAATTCAAACATCCTTTTGTCTGTATAATGTATGTTGAGCGCTCCCGATGGGAGTTTTTATGTTAATGCTTGGTCTAAACTAGGGACTGTACTGCAGATTCCTTTATCTTCTTCCCGTGCCGAGCTCTTTCCGAACCCTTCGAGTAATGATGAGTCAGGCCTTGTTCGTCGCTTACGTGATCAGGTGTCTTGTCTAAATAAAGACATCACTTCTCTTCGCGCGATGGCAGCCTTAGTGAAGAAAAAGGGTGAGATAGCGACCGCTGTCGAACAATACGCTCTCGATGGTCTTCATGTTGCTACCGAAAGTTTGGGCTGTAAGTGTTAGCCCATCTTCTGATTTCTGGCATAGCTTGAATGTTCTTCTAACCGACATTCATTCCTTTTCCAGTCGTAGCTTCGGATGCAGCTGAAGAGAACAAGAAGATTCATGAAGAGGTTGAGGCGATGACCGATGTTGCGCACCCGACGCATGGTTTATGGTTGAATCGTCCGAAGGCTGTCGTCATGGCGAAGTTTAAGTACCGGGTGATGGAGGCGCATTACTATTTTGATAAGTACTATGCTCATCTCACGATGGTTTGGAACACCATGTTTCCTCTGGACCAAGCACCCGAAACCTTATCTGGCATGTTCACCCGATTCAAGTCTCCTGAGAGGATTCGACAGTTGGTACGGAAAGAGCTTCTGGCTGGTGCTGAGCTTGCCTTTGCTTCGATATTGGCGTGCCATCCATCTTTAGACTTGAAAGCCGTAGCAAATACTGAGAGGGATTTAGGCCAGTATTATGATGTTGCTAGAGGTCCTGCTTACACCGTTGTTTCTCGGATGGAGTCATGCCTTGAGAAGGAACTGAAGGCCCACTGGGACCGGGGAACCCGATCACGAATGTAATAACCTTGTATCTGCATAAGAATATTTACTGTGTGCGTTGCACGCTATGTTAGTTTGATTGATATTTTATTGTCGAGTGCGGCTGAGTGATCAGTTCAACCTGCTTTCTCGACGACTTCGTTGAATTTTACGCAATGTTATTGCGAAGTCGATATGTAATTTTTTTGAGAGCTTGGCTTCGTCACGCGGTGCACCGGTTTGAGCCTTATTTTGTGATAATGTAACCATCGACTGCAGCACTCGCGTATTTTCTCGAGGCTTGGATTGGTTGTTTTTGTGTGTCATTAATCTTAGCTCTCGCTGAGAGTATTTAATTAATGACACTGTGTGAGCACATTTCTTTTGGGCCAACGCTCCCGATGGGAGTTAGAGCCGATGGTAGGGGCCCCAAATGTTATGTTCGGGCGCCAAAGCTGCGCGATGTTCCATGGATTCTTGACGTCTTTTCCTGAAGCCAGATTTTTGAGCCGATATGCTCCTCCTGGTATCACTTCGGTGATGATGTATGGTCCTTCCCATGGAGATTCTAGCTTCGAGGATCTTTTTTGCTTCAGCCGAAGTACCATATCCCCAACATTGAAACTTCGACTGCGTATTCGTCGGCTGTGGTAGTTTCTCAGCGCTTGCTGGTATACCGTTGTTCTTGCCAAGGCGATATATCGTGCTTCGTCAAGGAGATCGACAGCATCTTGTAGCGCGATGTTGGAGGAGGACTCTGTGTATGCTGTCACTCGAGGAGCTTCAAATCGGACGTCGGCCGGTAGAACTGCTTCGGCTCCGTACACCAGGAAGAATGGAGTATATTGAGTCGACCTGTGGGGTGTGGTACGCAAACTCCAGAGTACAGATGGTAACTCTTCGACCCAGGCTCCGGCTGCGCCTGTAAGGCGTTTCTTGAGGCCATCTCCTATTAGACCATTGATCCTTTCCACCTGGCCGTTGGTCTGGGGGTGAGAGACTGACGCGAATTTCAATTTGATTCCTCCATCATCACAAAATTTCCTGAACTACTCGGAATCAAAGTTGGAGCCGTTGTCTGTGACGATGCTGTGGGGCATACCGAATCGACAAGTTATTCCCTTGAAGAATTGAACCGCCATTTCAGCTTTTTGGTTTCGCACAGGTACTGCTTCGATCCACTTAGTGAATTTGTCGACTGCAACCAATAAGTATGTGTGTCCTCCGGGTGACGATCTTGGTAGCGGTCCAACTTGATCGAGTCCCCATTGAGCGAAGGGCCATGCCAAGGGTATTGTCATTAGGTCCGTTGCAGGAGCGTGTGGTTTTGGTGAAAAACGTTGGCAGGGATCACACTTCATGACTAGATCTCTAGCATCCGACGCTGCCGTTGGCCAGTAAAATCCTGCCCTAAAGGCTTTTTTCACAAGGGCCCTGCTCCCTGCGTGATGCCCGCAGGTTCCCTCGTGTATCTCGTGCAACAGTGCTTTTCCATCGTCAATGGCGATGCACCTTTGGAAGATCCCTGAGATGCTACGCTTGTAAAGCTCACCATTTACCACGACGAAGGCCTTCGAATGTCTGACGATTCGCCTTGCTTCCACAGAGTCCTCTGGCAGCTCTTGCTTTGTCAGATACGCTAGGAACGGCTTGGTCCATAGTGGCTCGAGGAGGAGGACTTGTTCGGCAAGAGGAGTTGGAGATTCTTCAGCCGGAGGAGTTTGCTGCGAGCTTGCCTCCAATTCATCAGCCGATGGTTTTGGAGGTGCCGACGTCTTTTCTTTTGTTGATCGTTGAGTGATCACTTCGTAAAACACTCCGTCTGGGATGGGGGAGCACGTAGACCCGATGTTTGCCAAAGTGTCGGCTTCCTCATTTCTGGCTCTGCCGATATGTTTGAGCTCGCATCCTTCGAATTTAGCTTCCATATTCTGATACAGCTACCGGTAGGCGATCATGTTGTCGCTGACTGCGTCGCACAGGTTCATCGACTGCTGTACCACCAAGTTTGAGTCTCCATAGATTTCTAGACGAGTAGCACCACACGCCTTTGCCATTTTCATTCCGTGCAACAGCGCTTCGTATTCTGCTTCGTTGTTCGTCGACAGAGAGAAATTCATACGTAGTATATACTTCATCTTATCTCCCTGCGGTGATATCAGCACCACTCCTGCTCCCACACCTGTACTCCGTTTTGACCCATCGAAGTACATTATCCATGATCCCGACATGTCGGGTGCTGCTGGCGTCTGTGATTGGATCCAATCTGCCATGAAATCTGGGAGGATTTGGGATTTTATCGCCGTTCGATTAACGTAAGTTATGTCATATGGCGCTATTTCGATAGCACATTGAGACACTCGACCTGTGGCTTCCGGATTGGTCATTATGCTCTTCAGGGGTGCTTCACTTACAACGATAATCGGGTGCTCCGTGAAGTAGTGCCGCAACTTGCGGGCTGACCTCCATACTGCGTACGCCAGCTTCTGATGGTGGGGATACCTCTGCCTTGCAGGAGTGAGCACTTCACTGAGGTAGTAAACGGGCCTCTGCACACCATGAACTCTCCCTGCTTCTTCTCGTTCGACGACTAAAACGCTGCTGGAGACTTGTGCTGTTGCGGCTATGTACATGAGCAACGTCTCCTTCTCGCGCGGAGTCACAAGCACTGGGGAGGTTGATAAGATTTTCTTCAAGTTGTCGAAGGATTCCTGTGCCTCCTTTGTCCACTCGAACTTTTCCGACTTTTTCATCAAGTTGTAGAAGGGCAAAGCTTTCTCCCCTAGCTTTGCTATGAACCTGCTGAGCGCTGCTAGTCGGCCTGCCAACTGCTGCACTTGGTGCAGATTCTTTGGCGGCTCCATATCAAGAATAGCTTTGATCTTCAAGGGATTGGCTTCGATTCCTCTGGCTGATATGAAGTACCCGAGTACTTGTCCTCCTGGCACTCCGAAGAAGCATTTTTTGGGATTCAACTTGATTTTGTATCTGTCCAGATTGTTGAAAGTTTCCCGCAAATCATCGATGAGCGTGGCTGCGTGCTTTGTTTTCACCACGATGTCGTCGATGTAAACTTCAATGTTTCTTCCAATCTGTTCCCCAAGGCAGGCTTGCATGCAGCGTTGGTAAGTTGCTCCTGCATTTTTCAACCCGAAGGTCATGACGTTGTAACAGAAAACACCGTGTGGAGTGATGAACGCGGTTAGCTCCTGGTCTTCTTTCTTTAGTTTAATCTGATTGTACCCGGAGTATGCATCGAGGAAAGAGAGACGGTCGCATCCGGCCGTGGAGTCGACTATTTGGTCTATTCGAGGCAGCGGGAAATGATCTTTCGGGCAGTGCTTGTTAAGGCTGGTGTAATCGATGCACATGCGGAGGGCGGTCGTGTCCTTCTTCGGCACCATGACGGGATTGGCCACCCACTTAGATTCCTTAAGCTCTCGAATAAATCCCGCCTTGCGGAGTCGATTAACTTCTTCGCCGATTGCTCTTCTCTTCGGTTCGGAAAATCGTCGCATTGATTGTTGTACTGGTTTGGCCGTCGGGTCAAGATTTAGGGCGTGCTCAGCGAGTTCCCTGGGGATACCGGGCATGTCGGATGGTTCCCATGCAAATATCTCCCAGCGCGCACGGAGGAACTCGATGAGCGCGCTTTCCTATGCGTCAGTGAGGTCAGCCGAAGTATTGACCGTCTTCTTCGGGTCAGTAGGGTGCACCTGTGATGTCTACGGGAGCTTCTATTCTTGTAGACAGTGTTGGGCCTCCAAGAGCAGAGGTTTGTAGAACAGCAGCAAGTTTCCCTTAAGTGGATCACCCAAGGTTTATCGATCTCAGGGAGGAAGAGGTCAAAGATATCCCTCTCATGCAACCCTGCAACCACAAAGCAAGAAGTCTCTTGTGTCCCCAACACACCTAATAGGTGCACTAGTTCGGCGAAGAGATAGTGAAATACAGGTGGTATGAATATATATGAGCAGTAGTAACGGTGCCAGAAAAGTGCTTGCTGGCGTGTAGTTGATGGTGGTAATATTGCAGACAGTAGAAACGCAGTAAAACAGTAAACAAGCAGCGATAGCAGTATTTGCGAACAAGGCCTAGGGATTATACTTTCACTAGTGGACACTCTCAACATTGATCACATAATAAATAGATAGATGCTAGACTCTACACCCTCTTGTTGGATGATGAACACCACTAACTGTGTAGGATTACACGAACCCTCAATGCCGGAGTTAACAAGCTCCACAATATTCGATGTTCATATTTAAATAACCTTAGAGTGCATGACAGATCAACACAACCAAACCAAGTACTAACATAGAATGCACACTGTCACCTTCACGCTACGAAAGGAGGCATAGATCACATCAATACCATCATAGCAATAGTTAACTTCATAATCTACAAGAGATCACAATCATAGCCTACGCCAAGTACTAACACGATGCACACACTGTCACCATTACACCGTGCAGGAGGAATAAACTACTTTAATAACATCACTAGAGTAGCACACAGATAAATTGTGATACAAAACACATTGCAATCATAAAGAGATATAAATAAGCACTTCACTATGCTCTTCATAATGTTGAATAAGTATTACGTGAAATATAGCCTAAGAGACCCACACGGTGCACACACTGTCACCTTTACACACGTGGGACAAGGAGTCTCCGGAGATCACATAAGTAAAATCCACTTGACTAGCATAATGACATCTAGATTACAAGCATCATCATATGAATCTCAATCATGTAAGGCAGCTCATGAGATTATTGTATTGAAGTACATAGGAGAGAGATGAACCACATAGCTACCGGTACAGCCCTTAGCCTCGATGGAGAACTACTCCCTCCTCATGGGAGACAGCAGCGTTGATGAAGATGGCGGTGGTGTCGATGGAGAAGCCTTCCGGGGGCACTTCCCCGTCCCGGCGGCGTGCCGGAACAGAGACTCCTGTCCCCCAGATCTTGGCTTCGCGATGGCGGCGGCTCTGGATGGTTTCTCGTACCGTGGCATTTCCGTATCGAGGTTTTAGGTCGAGGGGCTTCTTATAGGCGAAGAGGCGGCGTCGGAGGGTCAACGAGGCGACGACACCATAGGGCCGCGCGGGCCACCCCTGGGCCGCGCCGGCCTATCATCTGGTGGGCCCGTGGCCCCCCTCTGGCGACTCTCGGGTGTTCTGGATGCTTCCGGGGATTCTAAGATGTTGGGCGTTGATTTCGTCCGATTCCGAGAATATTTCCTTACTAGGATTTCTGAAACCAAAAACAGCAGAAAAAGAAGCGGCCCTTCGGCATCTCGTCAATAGGTTAGTTCCGGAAAACGCATAAAAACGATATAAAGTATGCATAAAACATGTAGATATCATCAATAATGTGGCATGGAACATAAGAAATTATCGATACGTCAGAGACGTATCAGCATCCCCAAGCTTAGTTTCTGCTCGTCCCGAGCAGGTAAACGATAACAAAGATAATTTCTGGAGTGACATGCCATCATAACCTTGATCATACTATTGTAAGCATATGTAATGAATGCAGCGATCAAAACAATGGTAAATGACATGAGTAAACAAATGAATCATATAGCAAAGACTTTTCATGAATAGTACTTTCAAGACAAGCATCAATAAGTCATGCATAAGAGTTAACTCATAAAGCAATAATTCAAAGTAAAGACATTGAAGCAACACAATGGAAGATTAAGTTTCAGCGGTTGCTTTCAACTTATAACATGTATATCTCATGGATAATTGTCAACATAGAGTAATATAACAAGTGCAATATGCAAGTATGTAGGAATCAATGCACAGTTCACACAAGTGTTTGCTTCTTGAGATGGAGATAAATAGGTGAACTGACTCAACAATAAAAGTAGAAGAAAGGTCCTTCAAAGAGGAAAGCATCGATTGCTATATTTGTGCTAGAGCTTTGGTTTTTAAAACATATAGAGAGCATAAAAGTAAAATTTTGAGAGGTGTTTGTTGTTGTCAACGAATGGTAGCGGGTACTCTAACCCCCTTGCCAGACAAACCTTCAAAGAGCGGCTCCCATTTTATTTTTATTTTTGGGTGGCACTCCTTCCAACCTTTCTTTCACAAACCATGGCTAACCGAATCCTTCGGGTGCCTGCCAACAATCTGATACCATGAAGGAGTGCCTTTTTATTTTAGTTTTATTATGATGACACTCCTCCCCACCTTTGCTTTCTCAAGCCATGGCTAACCGAATCCTTCGGGTGCCGTCCAACAATCACATACCATGGAGGAGTGTCTATTTTTATTAATTAATTTGGGACTGGGAATCCCATTGCCAACTCTTTTTGCAAAATTATTGGATAAACGGATGAAGCCACTAGTCCATTGGTGAAAGTTGCCCAACAAGATTGAAAGATAAACACCACATACTTCCTCATGAGTTATAAAACATTGACACAAATCAGAGGTAATAAATTTTGGATTGTTTAAAGGTAGCACTCAAGCAATTTACTTTGGAATGGCAGAGAAATACCATGTAGTAGGTAGGTATGGTGGACACAAATGGCATAGTGGTTGGCTCAAGGATTTTGGATGCATGAGAAGTATTCCCTCTCGATACAAGGCTTAGGCTAGCAAGGCTATTTGAAACAAACACAAGGATGAACCGGTGCAGCAAAACTCACATAAAATACATATTGTAAACATTATAAGACTCCACACCGTCTTCCTTGTTGTTCAAACTCAATACTAGAAATTATCTAGACCTTAGAGAGACCAATTATGCAAACCAAATTTTAGCATGCTCAATGTATTTCTTCATTAATGGGTGCAAAGTATATGATGCAAGAGCTTAAACATGAGCACAACAATTGCCAAGTATCACATTATCCAAGACATTATAGCAATTACTACATGTATCATTTTCCAATTCCAACCATATAACAATTTAACGAAGAAGAAACTTTCGCCATGAATACTATGAGTAAAGCCTAAGGACATACTTGTCCATATGCTACAGCGGAGCGTGTCTCTCTCCCACACAATGAATGCTAGGATCCATTTTATTCAAACAAAACAAAAACAAAAACAAACCGACGCTCCAAGCAAAGCACATAAGATGTGACGGAATAAAAATATAGTTTCAGGGGAGGAACCTGATAATGTTGTCGATGAAGAAGGGGATGCCTTGGGCATCCCCAAGCTTAGACGCTTGAGTCTTCTTGATATATGCAGGGGTGAACCACCGGGGCATCCCCAAGCTTAGAGCTTTCACTCTCCTTGATCATGTTGTATCATCTCCCTCTCTTGATCCTTGAAAACTTCCTCCACACCAAACTCAAAACAACTCATTAGAGGGTTAGTGCACAATCAAAATATACATTTTCAGAGGTGACATAATCATTCTTAACACTTCTGGACATTGCACAAAGCTACTGAAAGTCAATGGAATCGAAAAATCCATCGAACATATCAAAACAGGCAATGCGAAATAAAAGGCAGAATCTGTCAAAACAGAACAGTTCGTAAAGACGAATTTTATTGAGGCACCAGACTTGCTCAAATGAAAATTCTCAAATTGAATGAAAGTTGCGTACATATCTGAGGATCACTCACGTAAATTGGCATAATTTTCTGAGTTACCTACAGAGAATTTGGCCCAGATTCGTGACAGCAAAGAAAACTGTTTCTGCGCAGTAATCCAAATCTAGTATCAACCTTTCTATCAAAGACTTTACTTGGCACAACAATGCAACAAAACTAAGAAAAGGAGAGGTTGCTATAGTAGTAACAACTTCCAAGACTCAAATATAAAACAAAGTACTGTAGCAAAATAAACACATGGGTTATCTCCCAAGAAGTTCTTTCTTTATAGCCATTAAGATGGGCTCAGCAGTTTTAATGATGCACTCGCAAGAAATAGTAGTTGAAGCAAAAGAGAGCATCAAGAAGCAAATTCAAAACACATTTAAGTCTAATATGCTTCCTATGCATAGGAATCTTGTAAATAAACAAGTTCATGAAGAGCAAAGTGACAAGCATAGGAAGATAAAACAAGTGTAGCTTCAAAAATTTCAGCACATAGAGAGGTGTTTTAGTAACATGAAAATTTCTACAACCATATTTTCCTCTCTCATAATAACTTTCAGTAGCATCATGAGCAAACTCAACAATATAACTATCACATAAAGAATTCTTATCATGAGTCTCATGCATAAAATTATTACTCTCCACATAAGCATAATCAATTTTATTAGTTGTAGTGGGAGCAAATTCAACAAAGTAGCTATCATTATTATTCTCATCATCAAATATAGGAGGCATATTGTAATCATAATAAAATTTATCCTCCATAACAGGCGGTACTAAAAGACTACTATCATTATAATCATCATAAATAGGAGGTAAAGTATCATCAAAGTAAATTTCCTCCTCAATGCTTGGGGGACTAAAAAGATCATGCTCATCAAAACCAGCTTCCCCAAGCTTAGAATTTTCCATAGCATTAGCAACAATAGTGTTCAAAGCATTCATATTAATAACATTCCCATTAGCATGCATATAAAGTTCCATGGGTTTTTTAATTCTCTCTTCAAACACATCATGTCCTAATTCAAGATAAAGTTCATCAAGATCTCTCATATTTTTGTTGTTTTCCATTATGCCTAACTAGTGTAAACAAGAAACAAAAAGATGCAATTGCAGGATCTAAAGGAAATAGCTTCGAGCACACACACAATTGTGCCAGAAAAGTACTTAGTTACCTGGAACCGGAGTATGAGTGCCTTTTACCTTTCCTCCCCGGCAACGGCGCCAGAAAAGTGCTTGATGTCTACGGGAGCTTCTATTCTTGTAGACAGTGTTGGGCCTCCAAGAGCAGAGGTTTGTAGAACTGCAGCAAGTTTCCCTTAAGTGGATCACCCAAGATTTATCGATCTCAGGGAGGAAGAGGTCAAAGATATCCCTCTCATGCAACCCTGCAACCACAAAGCAAGAAGTCTCTTGTGTCCCCAACACACCTAATAGGTGCACTAGTTCGGCGAAGAGATAGTGAAATACAGGTGGTATGAATATATATGAGCAGTAGTAACGGTGCCAGAAAAGTGCTTGCTGGCGTGTAGTTGATGGTGGTAATATTGCAGACAGTAGAAACGCAGTAAAACAGTAAACAAGCAGCGATAGCAGTATTTGCGAACAAGGCCTAGGGATTATACTTTCACTAGTGGACACTCTCAACATTGATCACATAATAAATAGATAGATGCTAGACTCTACACCCTCTTGTTGGATGATGAACACCACTAACTGTGTAGGATTACACGAACCCTCAATGCCGGAGTTAACAAGCTCCACAATATTCGATGTTCATATTTAAATAACCTTAGAGTGCATGACAGATCAACACAACCAAACCAAGTACTAACATAGCATGCACACTATCACCTTCACGCTACGAAAGGAGGCATAGATCACATCAATACCATCATAGCAATAGTTAACTTCATAATCTACAAGAGATCACAATCATAGCCTACGCCAAGTACTAACACGATGCACACACTGTCACCATTACACCGTGCAGGAGGAATAAACTACTTTAATAACATCACTAGAGTAGCACACAGATAAATTGTGATACAAAACACATTGCAATCATAAAGAGATATAAATAAGCACTTCACTATGCTCTTCATAACAGTGAATAAGTATTCTGTGAAATATAGCCTAAGAGACCCACACGGTGCACACACTGTCACCTTTACACACGTGGGACAAGGAGTCTCCGGAGATCACATAAGTAAAATCCACTTGACTAGCATAATGACATCTAGATTACAAGCATCATCATATGAATCTCAATCATGTAAGGCAGCTCATGAGATTATTGTATTGAAGTACATAGGAGGGAGATGAACCACATAGCTACCGGTACAGCCCTTAGCCTCGATGGAGAACTACTCCCTCCTCATGGGAGACAACAACGTTGATGAAGATGGCGGTGGTGTCGATGGAGAAGCCTTCCGGGGGCACTTCCCCGTCCCGGCGGCGTGCCGGAACAGAGACTCCTGTCCCCCAGATCTTGGCTTCGCGATGGCGGCGGCTCTGGATGGTTTCTCATACCGTGGCTTTTCCGTATCGAGGTTTTAGGTCGAGGGGCTTCTTATAGGCGAAGAGGCGGCGTCGGAGGGTCAACGAGGCGACGACACCATAGGGCCGCGCGGGCCACCCCTGGGCCGCGCCGGCCTATCATCTGGTGGGCCCCGTGGCCCCCCTCTGGCGACTCTCGGGTGTTCTGGATGCTTCCGGGGATTCTAAGATGCTGGGCGTTGATTTCGTCCGATTCCGAGAATATTTCCTTACTAGGATTTCTGAAACCAAAAACAGCAGAAAACAACAACTGGCCCTTCGGCATCTCGTCAATAGGTTAGTTCCGGAAAACGCATAAAAACGACATAAAGTATGCATAAAACATGTAGATATCATCAATAATGTGGCATGAAACATAAGAAATTATCGATACGTCGGAGACGTATCAACCTGCAGCTTCTTAACTTCCTTTGCTGCGTCGAACTCATCGGATCTTACGTTTCGATTGTCGGCTGGTGGTTGTGTGTGGTCTGTAACGGTATCGATCGCGTTGAGTTCTTCCTTAGCTCCAAACTTCGAGGCGATCTTCTGGAACTCCCTGTCGCAGTTGTCTGACCGAGCAAAGCTGCCATGAACGGTTATTGGGGTCCCGTTGTTGCCTGGCATCTTCAGTCTCAGGTATGCATAATGAGGCACGGCCATGAATTTAGCAAACGCAGGCCTGCCGAGGATGGCGTGGTACTGAGATTCCCAGTCGACTATTTCGAACTCGATCTTTTCTTTCCTGAAATTGCTGGGCGTGCCGAAGACTACGTCCAATGATGTTTTGCCGAGCGAGTAAGTGGGTCGAGTCAGTATAATGCCGTGGAACCCTGTGTCAGATTCTCTTAGCATGTCGACTGTTAAACCCATTGCTCTCATTGTGCTGGCGAATAGTAGGTTCAGGCCGCTTCCTCCATCCATGAATACTTTGCCCATATTGTACCCTCCAATCTGTGCTTCAAGGACAAGGGCCGCGTGGCCGGGCCTTGGGACAGCTTTCGGGTGATCCGCCCTGCTGAAGGAGATGCTTTGTTCTGACCAGTCGATGAAATCAGGCGTATCAACCATGGCGACTTCCGCATATTTTACTTCTCGGGAGAACTTCTTGATTTCTCTCTTTGAAAAACTGGTTTTATGGATCATGTTGATTTGTCCGCGTAGCTCTCGGAATACTTCGGATGGTACATATTTGTCTTTCTCCATTGGTTCGTATGGTTCTGGTACATATGGTTCTGGCGGATGGTCGTAGGACCTTGCCCTCTTCTCCATCATGTGAACTCTCGATATAGCTTCGGCTCTAAGATCATCACAGAACTGCCGAATCTCTAGGAAGTGTCGACAGTTCCTCAACAAATGACTGGACTTCTCCCGACCATCTTTTGGATCAATGTAGGAGTGGAGGTAACATGGCGCCTCGAGTTGCTCTGTAGCCCGAAAGGTACGGAGAACGGGTGCGGCCCCTGATTGATGATGTGTCGTGGCATCCTTGCTCGAACTGTCGAGGGTGAACTGCTGTTCTGCCTTCCTCCTCGCGGTGTGAGCCTCTTCATCTCTTCCTTTGTCCAGCCGTGGTGTCGAGACCCCCTTGGTTGCTTTTTTGTATGCTCCTGGGCGGAATTTCTTGGGTTGTCGCTGAAGGGACACCCTCCGAAGGTACGGCCTTTGAGTCGGACGCGCCGGCCCTAGGGAGGCAAAGGAAACCTCCGGAGTCGATGACGAAGTGGACGCCACCGAAAACAGCCTCCGTGTCGTGAGATGGTGCCATAGAGTTTGGGTGAAGTGCTTCGTGGCGCGGCACGAACTCGAAGGACCCGCAGCGGATCGGATCTCTTGACTCTGCCGGCATCGGTGATTCGAGTAAGAACGCCGCGGACGTGACTGGTACTGCCGATGACCTGCCTTGTGCCGACAGATTTCCCACAGACGGCGCCAATTGTCGAGGGTGCTCCTCGGCAATGCCCTCCGATAGGGGCTTAGGGTTGATGGAATCCTGCAAGCTGACACGAGACATCGGTTCACAGACAAGCGGGGAGAGCAATTTACCCAGGTTCGGGGCCCTCGATGAGGTAAAACCCTTACGTCCTGCCTGTCTGTTCTTGATTATGATGATAATAGGTTACAATGGGGTGCCGAATAGTTCGGCTGAGATCTCGTCGAGATGGCTAATCGCTAAGGTGCTAGCTCTAAGCTTTTGTTGGCTGGGATTGATAAGATTGATCGTGTCCCTCGGCAGCCCCTCTCCTGGCCTTTATATAGGAGGCTAGGTCTCAAGAGGTCTAACCGAATACGACTAGATTTACAGTAGTTTAGATCCGATCTTTCCTTGTTTGAATGTTTCCTTGTCTTGCCCGTCAAGGAACCTTCTGGTGCACCGTCCTAGTGGCCCGCCTTGCTTCCAAGTGTCTTCATGGGCCTCCAACTAGATGGTACAGGATAGGGCAACATCGGTTACCCGAAGGGTAGTGCCCACGTCACCCGCGCTCGCGACCTCCGCGACGTTGCTGCTTCGCCGCCTGCTCTCGACCGCTACTGGCCGACTCCGGCGCCGGCGAGGTGGGGTTTTTGCTCACCTCGACGGGATCTACAACCTCCCCCTGTTTGATTTGATTTTCGTGGCTCCTCACTATCGCCCCAACCTGGAACCCTAGCGGTCGCTGGTCGGTTTAGCCGTCGCCGGCTAACTCCAGTGCCGCCGCAGGTTGGCTGACCTCTGGCACGTCCTCCTCCACCAGCCTCCTGCTGCTGTGATTCTCTACAGCCCTGCATCGACCCCCTATGCCCCCCTTTGATTTGTCATCACCGCTCACAGCGTTGGTCGATGTCGACCGCCCCTGGCACCTCCGGCTATCTCCGGTGCCGGCTCGAGCTTCTCGTCTATCTCGACTACTTCCTCGAGCCCTTGGTCGTCCTTGTTGGCAACCCCGACCACCCCTGCTACTAGCGCTATGCTACTATGGCTGTGTACTGGTGGTGATATGGTGCTGGTTGCTGCGATGGCGTTCTGGTGGTGGTGTGGTGATGTTGCTGGTGGTGGCATGGTGTTGTGATGCTGGTGATGGTGCCCTGCTACTGCTACTGCCCCCTCGACCTTGACGCCGGCGGGACGGTGCTGTGGACGCAACCCCGGCGTCAACTTCTTCTTCTACTGCTGCAATTTCAATGTGAGCTAATCCTCCCCACATCTCTGCCTATGACCATTGTGTCCTGTGTTGTACAATTTTTGTTGGATACTTGTGTTTAATACAATGCTTATAGTTACTACATTTACTGCTTAAGATTGGTATTTCATATGTGAAGTGGAATGCTTCCTTTTTGGATGAATTAATCAGCCAAAGCATGTGCGGTCTGTGTTAATTAATGTGGTGCGGTATGAGGCCCTGTATTGACCTTGCTAGATACTAGCATTTCAAGTTTCTAGTTTGATTGTCCCTGCTGGAGAAACAATTCTTAGCTGCTGGTTATGTTGCCTGGCAATGACATACTCCTTGTCTATTTGTCAAATACCAAATGATGGATTTATTTTTGATGTTGCGGAATATTACTTGGTTGGCCTGCGAATGATTCCTGGACCCTAAGTAAATCTCTATAGCTTGTGGGTGAATAACTAGTTGCTCTACTTGCTGCTATAAATTTGTGATGCCCCTGTTTGGATGAGGTATTCATCCAGGCATTTATGATGATGCTGTCTAATAAGAAATATCCATGTGTTGATGTTGCTCTCAATAATTGGCTGGACATATTTGGGTTTGTGTGTGCAAGATGAACACTGCCCCTAGTCCTTGGAGATATCTGTTGTTTCTAGATGGATGCTTTATTTGATGGCTTACTTGTGCTTAAACTGATGATCTTGTAGTTTAGATTATTGTTTCTTCTTTCTCTGCATAAGTGTCCATGTACTTTCTAGTGATCATATCTATCCTGTGATGCCTCAAATGAGTGTACACGGGATACATATATGTTGGATTAGAATCTTGTGCTGTAGGTGCTTATGTAGAGTAGGAACTAGACAATGATCATAACTATATGATCAAATGATGGTAAATGTCCATCCCAAGCTCCTATTGTTGCTTGAGTAAATTTCATGGATATACCTATGCTTGCTTTAGCCGATGATGCAAAGGCCGAGGCTCGGATTTGTAATAAGAACAGATGCTATTTATGCGTAATAAACTCTGTGATGAGACTAGCATACCACTTGTATGCAAATCTGAGAGTTTCCCCTACCAAAATGCTTTGATCTAAACTGAGAAGAATATATGCTAGATGATCTAAAGATCAACCTGCTGTAGTAGATCAGACTAGCCTGGTCTTCTGGCATCTGAAACAACCTTCTTCTTGTGGCATGTCTGCTCCTCCTCGCAGCTTGATTTATCTCCAAAGATCTAGCTAAAGATATAGATGTATTCTGGTTGGTAGATCATTGTTAGGATCTGTTGGCATACTCTTGATGTTCTGGTTGATTCAGCTAGTGCAAATTTTTACTAGTTGAGCTGTTGATGTGTGGATATGCTCAAAGAGCTGCTAGTACTGAATACGGTGATGTATGAACCAAACGTTTTGGTTGGTTGTGATGGCCCTGCTTTTATACTGCTGTGCAGATGTTGTGGTATCGACAGCACATAGCATGCAAGTGGTGATAGTGCTGCTAGCAAGTGGCCCTTCCTCTTGTGCAGGTTGACGAGTTGGTTTGCTTCTCCTCCAAGCAACGACCGTGTGATCTTTATCCCTTGCTAGACCATTCTTTTAGGTGCTGCCAAGTGGTTAATCCTTATTGGCTAATATTATTGTGTGAGCTAAATACCTCCAGAGGATACCCCTAAAATTTAATTAAGATTTGCTTAATTATTAATTGGTTTATGATTAGTGGGCTTAGGATCATATTGACTCTGCCATGTCAAGGATGATCTATTTTATAGTAATTTGTGGGTTTTCTTAAAACAGGAACTTGACTAAATTAGAGGGAAACAATAATGTTGCTTTTATTGCCTACTCCAGTGGATCAAATCTGGTTGCCTAATGCCTCTTGTTGCCTTCTTAATTCCTATGTGATCTGTGTTGCCTCATGTGATCAGAATTGATCCATATGTCTCAATTGTTGCCTAAGATGAATTAAATCCCTCTAATTACATCTCGATATTAGGACAAGTTCCTAATATCCATGAGTTGAGTTCCAAAACCAAAATGCCTCATCTTAGATGATGGCAAACATTTTAATCAAACACAACTATTTTCTTGTCTTTGTTCTTTTTCTTATTGCAGGAAAAGAGGATTGGAAGATTGGAAAGATGGAGATCTTAGATTAGGAATTCTTTTGGTTCCATTTTGTAATCTCATAGTTCTTATGTAACTTATAATATTTCAATAAATTTTGTAATAGTACTTTTGTGAATTGTTATTAGTAATATTTGATTCTCATTCCTATTTGTTATTACTTTGTATTTTATATAATTGTTTAGAATTCAAATTCCAATTCACATTTTCATTTGAGTTTTGTCTTTCATATTCTAATTTGAATATTGTTTCCCCCAAAGCACATGTCTTTGCAAAGGTCATGTCGAAATTTATCGCACTCACATCGATGACTAACTCAATTCCATCGATGCAAAAGAAACCTCGATCCCTTTGACAATTTTAAATAAAAGCGCGAAAATTCCTCAGATTTTTTATGCATGAATACAATGCACACATCTATTTACTCTATTTTTGTAACACCAAATACTGGGATATTACAGTCTCTACCCCTTAAACTAAACTTCGTCCTCGAAGTTTGAACTCTCTCACGTTTCGGAGTGTGGAACTGACTTGTATAGACTACCACTTTTCTCGAACTCCTTATTGATCTTACTGGATATAATTGAATATATCCCTTTTCCAGATTCTTCATGGAATCCACTAGTGTCTGTCTCTGGACCATGGCTTCTTACTTCAATTCCATGATTTCTTTCAATACCATAATCTTGTTTCCTTTCTCGTTGAAGATTCAAAGATTGGGACTTCTTCTGATGCTGCTAGTCTTAACTGAGGATTAATTTGATAACATACTCCTAATTGGTAAATAGGTCTTTGTTTTCCCTTCCTACCAAAACTGCAATAATGGTACTTGGTAAGGTACTTACCATGGAAATGGTTTTGATGATTTATTTTCCTAAGAATGGATTAGACTCATTTAGTCCATCCAATCATGGTTTATAGTTGATACCTATAACTATTTTGGGTTATTTAGGTTCCATGAAAGGAATCATTCAAATAGATTTTAGTTTTGGTATGGTCAATCTCCTTCGGTCTTTGGCCTTCTTGAGCTGTATTTGGTCTCCGATATTTTCTTCGTCCAACTTTATTAAACTTAGCTGACTGGAGCTATCGTACTTGTGAGTAATTATTACTCACTTCCTCAAGTTATAGTCCACTTCTTACTTCCTCGAGGTATAAACCTCGGCTTCTGGTCTGACATTCTTCTAAAAGTGGCGTCAACAATCTTATGAAAATAAGATCGAACTTCCTCTCAGATCAGACCTTCTTCATCTATCTTGCTCCAAGTACTGAGTCACTGTACATCCAAATCAATCTTTACTCTACCCCTTAGAGTTTTCTTAAGGTCTTCAACTCCTTTTCTTCCAACCATTGGATTGGTGGTTAGAATATTGGTCTAGGTGTAGCTTATGGTTTCTATTCTTCTAAGGTTTTGCGAAGAATCTTTGTGGTGTATCCACTCAATTTGTGGACATCCAACATGAATCCGTTGACTGAATGTTTTAGAGGTCATAATTATTTGGCTAACAAAATTTTATTTGTTCACAACTTCTTGGTACAAATAATCCTATGGTGGACTACTTGATACCAAATTGTGGCTATTTGTTATTTAAAAATGGATTCTATTATAGGTTTTGATCAGTTGGACGAGACATCTTCTACTTTATCTCGCAGTATTCATTCTATACCACAACTGTGGTCTTCTGATACCAACTATGGTCTTCTTATATTTGCTATGGTTTCATAGGTCATCTTCCTTTCTTCAGGGTTTATTTTGCAAGAAAACCACTAGCTGACACTATGAATATAGTATCCTGAGTGATTTCCCATGCATTCCCTCTTCTATATTAACTATGGATCTGCTTCAGCTTCACCATAATCATTATATTTCTCACCTTCATGCTTCTTTCGTACTAAAGTACTCCTCTATTGAGGCAAAGCATGAGTTTTGATTGATACTTCATTTAGAGTATTGTGGTTACTTCCCACAACTTTACTTCCTTTTTCTGATGCACCTTCATCTTGTCTTCGGAATCTTCCAGAATTCGTCACTTCCTCACACGTTTACTATTACCCTCTAGATCTATAGCATCAAGTAAGGACTTGATATAGCAACATGCATTTGCATATCAACGCCAAACTTCATGTATGGATCTAGTCAAACAATGAAAATCCAATAAAATCCAAGAAGATTCAACTTTGTGCATATAATACACACCATCATAAGCCTGAATATAATAGTTGAATAAGACATCTCTAAACATCAGGCTCTGATGTGTAGTATATAACACCACATAACATAGGTTTATATCGTGATACTTAGCACGATTATATGGGATTCTACTATTTGTCTCAACATTTACCTTAATTGCACATTTGCAATGAGATAAACTTGAAACAAAGTGGTCTAGGATAGTTGTGGTTGACCTAATTTTGTTTGGAAGTACTAACAAAGTATTATACCATATATAAGTGCTATTGAGGACTAATTTTGTATGATACCACTAGTTCTAATAGGGTTACTCTGAATACATATTTATTAGGATATAGTTCCTATACTTCTAAGCGTTTCTACCATAAGCATATGGTCATGGTGTGCTTAGCACACTTCCCATATTTTTGGAACAAAGTTCTTGCACTATTGTCTGGCTTCTTATTGTTCTTCTCCTAAATGTTTATGATGTTCTATTCCATCACATAATGATTCTCAGGTGAATCATATATGATTAGCAACTCTACTATGTAAGTAGACATATAATATTTCTATCTCTCTTCCTTACTTCCCATGATTGACTCATCATGGTCTATACTACCTCATATAACTTATATTCATTTCTTACTATCAGTTGTTTTTACACGTTTGGATAATTTACTTACCCATTACTTGTATTGGTTTACACTTTATAATAGGATATTTTAGTTATCTTTATCACTTGATAGTATTCCTATGGCAGGTCTGGAAATCTCTTATTTATTCATGACAGGTGTTGGTACACATCTTCCAATAGGATATCTTCCTTATGGTTGTATCCTCTCTTTGGACTACCATGTATTGTATACCAACTGTGATCTACACATCTATTGTTCTAAGGACTTAATTGTGTACTACATGTTTGGGATTAACTAACTAACTTTACTTTATCTTAGTAAGTTAGGTAAGAAATGTTGACTCAAGTGTGTCAGGATTATTCTCAAGTGAATATCCATCTCAAGTCATAAGAAGTATTTGGTTTACCTAGGACAACTTCCTATAGACACTACCAATCCTATAGGTCTCCTTTAAAGGGTTTTAATCCTAGGGTCAAAGCAGTTGCTCTGATACCAACTGTGGTGACCCGGCATACCACTGCATGGTGTAGTATGCAAGTCTAACATAACACCAATGAAACACCGTTCCACTAGTATTACATCGCTCAGAGTGGTACAACAGAAACATATGCGGGTCCAAGGTATGTCTATAGAATTACAACTCCGACTCTGTTACAGAAGATCAGCACAACCTCCTACTTTACAATGAGGTAAATCTGCAAATAAACTCCAGAAGAACGACTCGTAGTCTAATCCTATCACGAACTCTATTTGTAGAGTATTTAACTAGCTATAGAGGTTATGAATAGATTCTAGCTAAATAGGAGCTAGGTGTAGGAAGCTAGTTCCTTTCTATTGCTAATCTAGGTTTTCTCCTTGTTGGATGTGGTATCGGACTCTTCTGTCAGGTCCTTTCCCGTGAAGTAGTTGTTGACTCCTCGGCCTTTGAGTTGCACTGTAGATCCTCCTTCGATGCCTCCATATCTAAGCAGGGGATTTAAGAGTGGGATGAGTACGAGCGTACTCAACAAGTTCATTATAGGAAAGAGGTGTTTAATGCACTAGCTACGACATTAGACCAGAAAGTCTAATACCAATGCAGGTTTTCATAATCATTTCTTCAAAAGGTTGCTTTTATTCAGAAGAACTATGTCTGTCAGCCTTCACCGGTTTACTAGAACTTCATGGAGTTCCTTTCCGGCAGCGTTTGCAGTTCCAAATCCCGGAACAGGGAGTGACAGGTCACGATTCATTACACTCTGCAGAGGTGTGTTACTTTACCCATAAGAGATCTTAACCTTGGTGCCAACCGGGCGTACACCCCGTCCACACTTCCTTTGGTGTGAGGCCCGGTATAAGGTCATAGCCAATCATATTCCTCCGCTACCTCATACACCCACCCTTTGCTGCAAACTCCGACCCTGGGTCCTCGCCGGTGCTCTTATACCAATTAAGGACGGCCCCCGACCACGACAACAGTTCAGGTCTCTACCATGAACTCCTTCACCGGGAGATGCAACCCATCATAGACCGCAATAACCGTGGGGACTTCAACGGGACCCCCTGATGTCTACGGGAGCTTCTATACTTGTAGACAGTGTTGGGCCTCCCAGAGCAGAGGTTTGTAGAACACCAGCAAGTTTCCCTTAAGTGGATCACCCAAGGTTTATCGATCTCAGGGAGGAAGAGGTCAAAGATATCCCTCTCATGCAACCCTGCAACCACAAAGCAAGAAGTCTCATGTGTCCCCAACACACCTAATAGGTGCACTAGTTCGGCGAAGAGATAGTGAAATACAGGTGGTATAAATAAGTATGAGCAGTAGCAACAGCGCCAGAAAAGTGCTTTGTTGTCCAGGACTAGCGTGTGGTTGATGGTGGTAATATTGCAGGCAGTACAAATACAGTAGAACAGTAAACAAGCAGCGATAGCAGTATTTAGGAACAAGGCCTAGGGATCATACTTTCACTAGTGGACACTCTCAACATTGATCACATAAATAAATAGATAGATGCTAAACTCTACACCCTCTTGTTGGATGATGAACACCACTAATTGTGTAGGATTACACGAACCCTCAATGCCGGAGTTAACAAGCTCCACAATATTCAATGTTCATATTTAAATAACCTTAGAGTGCAAGATAGATCAACATAACCAAATAGATCACATCAATACCATCATAGTAATAGTTAACTTCATAATCTACAAGAGATCACAATCATAAACTACGCCAAGTACTACATGATGCACACACTGCCACCTTTACACCATGCAGGAGGAATAGAGTACTTTAATAACATCACTAGAGTATCACATAGATGAATTGTGATACAAAACTCATAAGAATCTCAATCATGTAAGGCAGCTCATGAGATCATTGTATTGAAGTACATAGGAGAGAGATTAACGACATAGCTACCGGTACAGCTCCGAGCCTCGATGGAGAACTACTCCCTCCTCATGGGAGACAGCAACGTTGATGAAGATGGCGGTGGTGTCGATGGAGAAGCCTTCCGGGGGCACTTCCCCGTCCCGGCGGCATGCCGGAACAGAGACTCCTGTCCCCCAGATCTTGGCTTCGCGATGGCGGCGGCTCTGGATGGTTTCTCGTACCGTGGCTTTTCCGTCTCGAAGTTTTAGGTCGAGGAGGCTTAAATAGGCGAAGAGGCGGCGTCAGAGGGTCGAAGAGGCGGTGACACGATAGGGCGGCGCGGCCAGGGCCTGGGCCGTGCCGGCCTACCTCCTGGGCCCCCTGTGGGTCCACTCTGGCGACTCTCGGGTGTTCTAGATGCTTCCGGGGATTCTAAGATGCTGGGCGTTGATTTCGTCTGATTCCGAGAATATTTCCTTACTAGGATTTCTGAAACCAAAAACAGCAGAAAACAGCAACTGGCCCTTCGGCATCTCGTCAATAGGTTAGTTCTGGAAAACCCATAAATATGACATAAAGTGTGCATAAAACATGTAGATATCATCAATAATGTGGCATGGAACATAAGAAATTATCGATACGTCGGAGACGTATCAGCATCCCCAAGCTTAGTTTCTGCTCGTCCCGAGCAGGTAAACGATAACAAAGATAATTTCTGGAGTGACATGCCATCATAACCTTGATCATACTATTGTAAGCACATGTAATGAATGCAGCGATCACAACAATGGTAAATGACATGAGTAAACAAATGAATCATAAAGCAAAGACTTTTCATGAATAGTACTTTCAAGACAAGCATCAATAAGTCTTGCATAAGAGTTAACTCATAAAGCAACAATTCAAAGTAAAGGCATTGAAGCAACACAAAGGAAGATTAAGTTTTAGCGGTTGCTTTCAACTTGTAACATGTATATCTCATGGATATTGCCAACATAGAGTAATATAACAAGTGCAATATGCAAGTATGTAGGAATCAATGCACAGTTCACACAAGTGTTTGCTTCTTGAGATGGAGAGAAATAGGTGAACTGACTCAACATAAAAGTAAAAGAATGATCCTTCAAAGAGGAAAGCATCGATTGCTATATTTGTGCTAGAGCTTTGATTTTGAAAACAAGAAACAATTTTGTCAACGGTAGTAATAAAGCATATGTGTTATGTAAATTATATCTTACAAGTTGCAAGCCTCATGCATAGTATACTAATAGTGCCCGCACCTTGTCCTAATTAGCTCGGATTACCTGGATTATCATCGCAATGCACATGTTTTAACCAAGTGTCACAAAGGGGTACCTCTATGCCGCCTGTACAAAGGTCTAAGGAGAAAGCTCGCATCGGATTTCTCGCTATTGATTATTCTCAACTTAGACATCCATACCGGGACAACATAGACAACAGATAATGGACTCCTCTTTTATGCACAAGCATGTAACAACAATTAATTTTCTCATATGAGATTGAGGATTTTTGTCCAAAACTGAAACTTCCACCATGGATCATGGCTTTAGTTAGCGGCCCAATGTTCTTCTCTAACATTATGCAATGCTCTAACCATTTTAGTGGTAAATCTCCCTTACTTCAGACAAGACGAACATGCATAGCAACTCACATGATATTCAACAAGGAGTAGTTGATGGCGTCCCCAGGAACATGGTTATCGCTCAACAAGCAACTTAATAAGAAATAAGACACATAAGTACATATTCAATACCACAATAGTTTTTAGGCTATTTGTCCCATGAGCTATATATTGCAAAGATAAAGGATAGAAATTTAATGGTAGCACTCAAGCAATTTACTTTGGAATGGCGGAGAAATACCATGTAGTAGGTAGGTATGGTGGACACAAATGGCATAGTGGTTGGCTCAAGGATTTTGGATGTATGAGAAGTATTCCCTCTCGATACAAGGTTTAGGCTAGCAAGGTTATTTGAAACAAACACAAGGATGAAGCGGTGCAGCAAAACTCACATAAAAGACATATTGTAAACATTATAAGACTCTACACCATCTTCCCTGTTGTTCAAACTCTTTACTAGAAATTATCTAGACCTTAGAGAGACCAATTATGCAAACCAAATTTTAGCAAGCTCTATGTATTTCTTCATTAATAGGTGCAAAGCATATGATGCAAGAGCTTAAACATGAGCACAACAATTGCCAAATATCACATTATCCAAGACATTCTACCAATTACCACATGTAGCATTTTCCGTTTCCAACCATATAACAATTTAACGAAGCAGTTTCAACCTTCGCCATGAAAATTAAAAACTAAGAACACATGTGTTCATACGAACCAGCGGAGCGTGTCTCTCTCCCACACAAGGATGCTAGGATCCAACTTTATTCAAACAAAACAAAAACAAAAACATACAGACGCTCCAAGTAAAGTACATAAGATGTGACCGAATAAAAATATAGTTTCAAGGGAGGAACCTGATAAATTGTCGATGAAGAAGGGGATGCCTTAGGCATCCCCAAGCTTAGATGCTTGATTCTTCTTGAAATATGCAGGGATGAACCACCGGGGCATCCCCAAGCTTAGGCTTTTCACTCTTTTTGATCACATTGTATCATCCTCCTCTCTTGACCCTTGAAAACTTCCTCCACAGCAAACTCGAAACAAACTCATTAGAGGGTTAGTACATAATCAAAAATTCACATGTTCAGAGGTGACACATTCATTTTTAACACTTCTGGACATTGCCCAAAGCTACTGGAAGTTAATGGAACAAAGAAATCCATCACACATAGCAAAAGAGGCAATGCGAAATAAAAGGCAGAATCTGTCAAAACAGAACAGTCCATAAAGACGAATTTTATTGAGGCACCAGACTTGCTCAAATGAAAATGCTCAAATTGAATGAAAGTTGCGTACATATCTGAGGATCACTCACGTAAATTGGAATAATTTTCTGAGTTACCTACAGAGAATTTTTCCCAGATTCGTGACAGCAAGAAATCTGTTTCTGCGCAGTAATCCAAATCTAGTATGAACCTTACTATCAACGACTTTACTTGGCACAACAATGCACAAAGCTAAGATAAGGAGAGGTTTCTACAGTAGTAACAACTTACAAGACTCAAATATAAAACAAAAGTACTGTAGCAAAATAAACACATGGGTTATCTCCCAAGAAGTTCTTTCTTTATAGCCATTAAGATGGGCTCAGCAGTTTTAATGATGCACTCGCAAGAAATAGTAGTTGAAGCAAAAGAGAGCATCAAGAAGCAAATTCAAAACAAATTTAAGCCTAACATGCTTCCTATGAAAAGGAATCTTGTAAATAAACAAGTTCATGAAGAGCAAAGTGACAAGCATAGGAAGATAAAACAAGTGTAGCTTCAAAAATTTCAGCACATAGAGAGGTGTTTTAGTAACATGAAAATTTCTACCACCATATTTTCCTCTCTCATAATAAATTTCAGTAGCAACATGAGCAAACTCAACAATATAACTATCACATAAAGCATTCTTATCATGAGTCTCATGCATAAAATTATTACTACTCCCAACATAAGCATAATCAATTTTATTAGTTGTAGTGGGAGCAAATTCAACAAAGTAGCTATCATTATTATTCTCATCATCAAATATAGGAGGCATATTGTAATCATAATCAAATTTATCCTCCATAACAGGCGGTACCAAAAGACTATTATCATTATAATCATCATAAATAGGAGGCAAAGTATCATCAAAGAAAATTTTCTCCTCAATGCTTGGGGGACTAAAAAGATCATGCTCATCAAAAACAGCTTCCCCAAGCTTAGAATTTTCCATAGCATTAGCAACAATAGTGTTCAAAGCATTCATATTAATAACATTCCCATTAGCATGCATATAAAGTTCCATGGTTTTTTTAATTCTCTCTTCAAACACATCATGTCCTAATTCAAGATAAAGTTCATAAAGATCTCTCATATTTTTGTTGTTTTCCATTATGCCTAACTAGTGTAAACAAGAAACAAAAAGATGCAATTGCAGGATCTAAAGGAAATAGCTTCGAGCACAAACACAATGGCGCCGAGAAAATCTTGTTACAGGAACCGGAGTATGAGTGCCTTTTACCTTTCCTCCCCGGCAACGGCGCCAGAAAAGTGCTAGATGTCTACGGGAGCTTCTATTCTTGTAGACAGTGTTGGGCCTCCAAGAGCAGAGGTTTGTAGAACAGCAGCAAGTTTCCCTTAAGTGGATCACCCAAGGTTTATCGATCTCAGGGAGGAAGAGGTCAAAGATATCCCTCTCATGCAACCCTGCAACCACAAAGCAAGAAGTCTCTTGTGTCCCCAACACACCTAATAGGTGCACTAGTTCGGCGAAGAGATAGTGAAATACATGTGGTATGAATAAGTATGAGCAGTAGCAACAGCGCCAGAAAAGTGCTTTGCTGTCCAGGACTGGCGTGTGGTTGATGGTGGTAATATTGCAGGCAGTACAAATACAGTAGAACAGTAAACAAGCAGCGATAGCAGTATTTAGGAACAAGGCCTAGGGATCATACTTTCACTAGTGGACACTCTCAACATTGATCACATAAATAAATAGATAGATGCTAAACTCTACACCCTCTTGTTGGATGATGAACACCACTAATTGTGTAGGATTACACGAACCCTCAATGCCGGAGTTAACAAGCTCCACAATATTCAATGTTCATATTTAAATAACCTTAGAGTGCAAGATAGATCAACATAACCAAATAGATCACATCAATACCATCATAGTAATAGTTAACTTCATAATCTACAAGAGATCACAATCATAAACTACGCCAAGTACTACATGATGCACACACTGCCACCTTTACACCATGCAGGAGGAATAGAGTACTTTAATAACATCACTAGAGTATCACATAGATGAATTGTGATACAAAACTCATATGAATCTCAATCATGTAAGGCAGCTCATGAGATCATTGTATTGAAGTACATAGGAGAGAGATTAACCACATAGCTACCGGTACAGCCCCGAGCCTCGATGAAGAACTACTCCCTCCTCATGGGAGACAGCAGCGTTGATGAAGATGGCGGTGGTGTCGATGGAGAAGCCTTCCGGGGGCACTTCCCCGTCCCGGCGGCGTGCCGGAACAGAGACTCATGTCCCCCAGATCTTGGCTTCGCGATGGCGGCGGCTCTGGATGGTTTCTCGTACCGTGGCTTTTCCGTCTCGAAGTTTTAGGTCGAGGAGGCTTAAATAGGCGAAGAGGCGGCGTCAGAGGGTCGAAGAGGCGGTGACACGATAGGGCAGCGCGACCAGGGCCTGGGCCATGCCGGCCTACCTCCTGGGCCCCCTGTGGGTCCACTCTGGCGACTCTCGGGTGTTCTAGATGCTTCCGGGGATTCTAAGATGCTGGGCGTTGATTTCGTCCGATTCCGAGAATATTTCCTTACTAGGATTTCTGAAACCAAAAACAGCAGAAAACAGCAACTGGCCCTTCGGCATCTCGTCAATAGGTTAGTTCCGGAAAACGCATAAATATGACATAAAGTGTGCATAAAACATGTAGATATCATCAATAATGTGGCATGGAACATAAGAAATTATCGATACGTCGGAGACATATCACCCCCACCCTACCACTTGTCCTCTCTTGGATCAAGGGTACCACTTGTCCTCTCTTGGATCAAGGGTCTACGGTAAAGCGCATCCGCTGATGTACAAAAGGTGGAAATACAATTGACTATTCCGTCCCACTCCAGATCTTATGGTTAACACGGGTATTACGACACAAGAATCACTGGACGACATTTGTTGTTTAATCCTAGATGGATATAAACCCTTGCAATGGAACCTCCACCATATCAACACAATCCATGGTTCCATTGCCCACCACATAGTCATATTCATAGTTATGAAAATAGTGGTTTTGGTTTTTATGCAATAGTGATATTCATAGTACTTTGCAAGTAATTTGATAAAGATACTCAAATGACATGAGCAAGTGATGAACTTGCCTTTCTTGACTGCAAGATTATGCAGGCAAGGTCTTCGATACGCAATAACTCCAAATTCTGAAATAGCATCATCGTCCGGTAAGGACGATGTTTAAAAGATTGGCAAGGATGCAATAATGCATAAGTATGAGATGCAATCGCTCTAAGCGTGACCTAACCCCGATGATTTAGGATTAGTGAGTTGATATGATTGGTTTAGAGTGTGTTGCACTTTTAGAGTGATTCCACAAACAAGGTTCTTATTAGGGTTTTGTTGTCTTAGAATCATAAACAAGTGGTAGAATGCATAATAACCATCATACACACCAAAGGATAGTAGTTGTATAATAAGTAAAGAGCAGTTGTCAATTTTAAGTCCTATAGTGCATGCTGATGATTACTTGTTATATACTTTAAAAGAATAACTTTTGAAGAACATGTTCTTTAATGAAGAACAAGTATGATAATTATGGTTGTGGGGTTCTATGGTTTACTATATGGTTCCAAGTAGTTTTTGGAGTAAGGATTAGATGGATCACAACAAAGTTGGATTCATCAGCCTCTAGAGTTTATATGGTTTTAGTGAAGCACATCTTAGGTAAATCATTATACATGGGTGCTATCAAGGTTGGTATACCTTGCTGGTGATAGCTGGCTAGGGTTTATAGATCCTATTAAGTAGGTTTTGATGGCTACTCTTGTTTACTTCAAAAGAATAACTTCTGAAGAACATAATACTTAAGTATTAAGAAGTATTTCAATTAAGGTTGTGGTTGTCTAGGGTTTGCTATTGGATCCATTAAGTAAGGAATGGTTGGTTCCTTAATAGGATGGTTCATAAGTATCTAACGCTATTAGGGTTTGGTGGATATAAGCATATAAGGTCCAATACTAGACATGGTTATTATTAGGATGGATCACCCTAGCGTGAGGCTAAATATGGATTGTTAAGGATAATAATTTGGATGATAGCAACTAGGGTTTAGACTTGGTTGATCCTATTTGATCAACTTGGTTTGATGGGTATGCATACATAGGATGCTAAATTATTAGTGATAGGGTTCCTATATTCTATGTGAATATGAACACGTATTGAGTTGCTCATTATGAACCTATGAATGAAAATAAATTATCATGATCACATATTTAACCTAGGTTTTAGGTTAGAAGTAATTTAGGTTTTTTAAATAAAATAGAGTTAGAGTTTCATACATGAGGTAACTAGGTTTTCATTTTATTTCTCCTCTTGTCAAAGGAACAACTTGATAAGTAAAGTTGAATTTAGGAAACAACTCTTAAATATAATTCAATAATGGTTTTAACATTTTTCTTATTTTTATTATTTTAAGAAAATGATAATTAGTATTAATACCATTTAGGGTTTTGTTGCGGTCAGAAACCCACTGACGAGCAGCGACGGGCAACACAGGAGAGCCGGGAGCAACTTAGGGCTGCGGCTGGCCCTGGTCCCTCCGAGCGACGGCCCGCAAAGACTCCGGCACGCACGTCCGATGCTGGTGCAAGGGCGTGCCACCTGACCTATACCTGGTCAGGAAGGTGATGGAGATGCCTCGCTTAGTTTCCTGCATGGCATACACGTAAACATTAAATACGAGCCTCGATCGGCTCTCAGGTTGTCCTGTGAATCGGCTCAAGGAGCCGATCCACCCATGATTCGTACGAGGTGCACGAATATATGGTGGTCCTGCTTGATCAAGATAAAGCTAAAACGATCTACGACGATTTAGGGTTTTCACCGCATAATCGGAACATCCTACTCGTGATTGGGCCTCGCGGCCGCGCACGGTGATCGTAAGCCGATCCTAGACAAGGCCTAAAAACCAACACGAGGTTGATCCTCGGAACATCCTGTCTAGGGCTAGCAAACTACACCCTACACGTCGCTGGATCCTCCAACCCTTTGTAAGGCCTAACTATGCAGATATTAAACTAATCCTTGAAAAACAAGGAGCAATCATAACGGATCGGATCTACTAAATAATGATCAAGCGGGGTGCCGCCCCTACGCCTAAGATAGGCGTAAGGGCGGCTAGATGTCTAAGGGTTGCACTTCGATAGCATATGATATGAAGAACAATGCTAACCTTAACACATCTAAGATAACTACGTTGCTCGCCATCAAAAAGGCTTCAGTACGAGCAGCGCATGAACAGCGAATAAACTTGTACTGCCTAGATCACAAGGCAGCATGATGCTTACCCGGAAGAAACCCTCGAGACAAGGGAGTTGGCGATGCGCCTAGATTGGTTTGTGGTGAACGTGATTGTTGTTTATTTCATAAACCCTAGATACATATTTATAGTCCGTAGACTCTCTAACGTGGGAATAATCCCCACCGTGCACGAGACAAACTCTAACTAACCGACACGTATCCTACTATATTACAGATACACGGACAAACTAGCCCAAACTTTGCATAACAGGCCGATTCACGTATTTCTTCCATGTATATTCTTCAAGTCCATCTTGATCGCGGCCCACCTCTAACTCGGTCAAATTCTGGTGATAACACATGCCCCCTGGTTTTGGAATTGATAATTCCAAAATCACTCTGCTTTTCTTCGTCGGGTCATGTCGTGGCAGAACCGTCGCAGTATCCTTCATCATGATGCCTTGCCTTCTCAACTTCTCCGCGTGACTTGGCAGTTTTTTTTTTAGGCACCACTTCCTCGGAAACTGCTGTGGCATTGAATTTCCACTATATCCCCTTTTATTTAACCGCTCCAAACAGTTTGCTTCCGCATCCCCTTCGCATTAGCACTCCAAAAGCCCTCCTGCGCCACCATGTCTTCTTCCTCCTCTGCTTCATCGGATCTTTCCACCCAGTCCTCCTCTTCCCGCGAGCCGACGCCGGAGCAGAACCCGGAGGAGGTCCATGCGGCCAACACCCGCCGTGCCATCGAGGCCGGTGAGGAATCCAGCCATGATTTCTCCGTCTGGTCTGAGGACGACAAGTCCTTGACCGATGGGGAAAATGACCTCCGCTTCCTCGCCGACGGGGAAACGGAGGAGGAGAGCGATGACGATCGCTTCTCCTGCGACGACTTCACCTCTCCCGAGGAGGAGGAGGAGAAGGAGGAGGAAGAGGAGGATGACACCTCCTCCGACGAGCCGCCGGCCAAACGGTTCTGCCCCTGGCCGGGGAACCTCAGCGACTTCGACAGTGACGACGACGACGCTGACGAGGAGGATGAGGACAATGAGGGCCCGGCCGGCGGCCGCTGGAGCAGCGACGACGAGCCCGCCGGGAGTAGCGCCGACAGCGGCGACGACGGCGACGACGAGGGCAGCGACGGCCCATAGATAGGACCATTAGCATAGGATCAGTAGTAGTAGACGGGGCAATGTATCCCCTAGTACTTCCTTTTGAGAGCAATCAGCTCTTTATGTAAGAAATCCCGCTTATCAATGAAGAATTTCCCCAATTTGATTTTGCCGATTTCCCTTGAGCCAATTTAGCCGATTTCCCCACATACTGATTTTGCCGATTTGTCCACTTAGCCAATGCTTAATGAGCCGATAGCAACGCATCGGTCCTTCACAAACCATCCTTCAATTCTTTAGCTGATGTCCTTGAGATCTGGTGGATAATGCAGAGTTTTCAAGAGAGCCCTTAAATTTCTCCCACCAGCTCCAGCGATCCTCTTCTGCGAGCACTCATCATTTTGTGAAGAAGGTTGCGACGAAGGATCAGCCGATGGTACCCCAATCGGCTCCTAAACAGGGCATCTACCAGGCCAGCTGCCCCCCGAGCCTTAATCAAGGCGAGAATGTCGGTGAGGATGCACAGATCAGACCAAGGGCCTTGAACTCAGGCAATTGAGACAGCCACTATGCAGAGGTCCTACGAGCGTAGCTGAGACAGTGGCCAACTTAGCCAGGCCGACGGTAGATGCACCAGAGCCGATCCCCTTTCTTCCCTTGAAAGCCGATATATTTCTTCTGACAGTACTGCTGAACTGGCACAAAGGGTTGAAAATCCTCGACGAGAAGGTTCAGGCACCAGAATCGGCTCAATGCAGCTGAGGAAGCTCTCATTGTTTACTCCCTCGAGGAAGCAGAAGGCCCCACAGCTGAAGATCCGCGCTTTGAACACACAGCAAGCAGATCCTGTGTAGTTATACTAGAGTCGATGGCTGTGCATCGGCTTTGTTTCTTAGTTCTAAAGTCGATGTCTGTACATCGGCTGTGTATCATGAAATTTTTTTTTACTGGCCGATTTTTCCTATCGGCCCCCAATATTTCACTGCACACATGTTCATCTGCACATGTTCATCTGATTAGGTGCCCCCCGAGCCGAATCTGTCAGGGAACTGCAGATATCGGCTCTGTAGTTAACCAAGGCACATGTATTTGCACGTCGGCTCCGGTAGGACCAATGTTGATTTTTCCTAACTCATCAGCCGACGTAAAACCGCTGCCCAGTAGATCGATGTTGAACACAAGCAGAACATGTGGTGAGGATAAATTTTGGCCGATTGCTGGAATCGGCCTCCATATTGATCGAAGCGCTTAATGAAGGTTTTGTAATGTTCCTTCATAGATCCTTGGGGCCGATCCTTGGGATCGGCCTCGCCACATTTGTCCATAGGTTGGTTCTTGCTACACGGTCAGGCCTGTTGATAGGACCAGCCTAACCCCGTTCTTCGTCAGGACGATGCGCTCGCAGTCGTCCAAATTGATGCCTGAGAGTGGTTCTTGGCCTGCTGTTTCCCAAGCGTTCATGCCAGCCGTTGAAATCTCGGCTGAGTCATCGGCCTGGACGACCTCTACCTCATCTCCATCCCACTGTATTACGCATTGGTGCATCGTGGAGGGAATGCAACAGTTGGCGTGGATCCAATCTCTTCCTAGCAGAACAGCATAGGTGCTCTTGCTATCGACGATGAAGAACGTCGTAGGGATGGTTTTCCTTCCTACGGTCAGATCCACGTTCAGAACACCTTGTGCGTCAGACGCTTGGCCGTTGAAATCGCTCAATGTCACGTTGGTCTTGATCAGATCCGAGCTAGAGCGTCCCAACCGACGTAGCATAGAGTATGGCATAATGTTGACTGCCGCTCCGGTGTCCACCAGCATCTTATTGACAGGCCTCCCATCAATATAACCTTGCAAGTACAGGGCCTTCAGATGTCTGTAGCTTCTTTCTCGTGGCTTCTCAAAGATAACCGGTCGTGGGCCGCAGTCAAGTTGTGCCACAGGTGCCTCGTCTAATCCTGGAGCACTGAACTCCGTAGGAAGGATGAACACCATATTTGTGCCAGCCGATGTTTCATCATCGGCTTTCCTTTGCTTGGGGCGCCACTCCATTTGTTGTGGTCGACCCTCTTCATCCAGGGTTCGCTGAATTTTCGCGGCCAGATCAGGCCGCGCCTTCCTTAGCGTGTGCAGATATAACCTTTCGGCTTCCTCCAAGCCGCGCAGTCGCTGAACCCTACGCTTTTGGGAGCGGCTGAGTCCATCAGGGCACCACCTTGGCCGGTGGTACCTGTCTTCTTCTTCTTCTTCATCGTCTTCCAAATCCTCGAGATCTTCCACCCGAGGGGACTCAGCGTGTTTGCTTCGAGGTGGGAGAGGCCCTAGACGTTTGAACACGGACACGTTAGCTGCATCCTTCCTCTTCTGTCTACATTCTGGGCAGTTGCCGATTGTAGGCAATCGGCTCATTCCTGAATCCTAGCAGTGTCTGAAGAAGGGGCAGTCCCAGTGCCTATCCTCGTCGTCTTGCTTCCTCGATTCTTCCTTGGCACGACGCTCGTACTCCTCCTCATCGCGATCATGCCGACGATGTCTTCTGGCGTCCCTAGCCAGACGGTCTCTATCATCATCGTCGCTGGATCGTCGGCGTTGGCTATATTGACTCACGTACTTGTTGAGGAGGTGATCGGAGAGAGGTCGCTGATATCTTACATTCCTCACTTCTCCCTCTGTGATGTAGCGCTTGCCATCGTGACGGAGCCGATCGCGTGGAGCGGCCTCCTCTGTGTCCTTGCTACGAGAGCAGCTGCCCTCGTCTCCATCCTTGCCAGAGTGGTGTCCAGGTCCTACCATGTTGATGTTGAACGAGAATCCTGGCTGGCAACCTTCAGGGTAAGTGCACTCCACCATGTTAACGGCGGGGAAGGGGTGGGTGTCGACCTTCATGGCGTGCGGTTAAAAATCGGACGTCCTTGTTCTATCGCCATTTGGATCTCGCCGACGCCACACCACTGCGGTCGTTGGTGGCATGGGAGAACGAGTTATGCCATTTGCGGTATGACTTTCCGTTCAGCTCTGTCACCGTGGGGATTTTGAGGCCTTCGGGTAACTTCAATCGCTTCTCCTTAAGTAGGAGGTCGAAGATTTGCTCGGTTTTAGTCACGTCAAAATCGAACCCTGCGGGCGGACCTGGTGGCTTCACCCATTTGCAGGACACGGGGTTGCCCCCGAGTCCATTCAGCCACTTGCTACCTCTTGATCTCCCGCAGAACCTTCGTCTTCATCTGCCTCAACCAGGACTACCGCACGCTTGAATTTGTCCTGGTACAAGTCCGGTGGTGCTGTTCATATGCCGACGGTTTACGAACCATGTGCGCCGGTGAAGGGTAGTACGCTTGGGAGGCCATGTCCTTGATTGGTGACGCAAGGCCCACCACCGCCAACTCGATCGCTTCCTTTTCGGTCACACGGGCCGAATAACATCGGTTCCTAAGATTTACGAAGCGGCGGACGTATTCGCCACGGTTTCTCCACGCTTCGACGTATTTGTGCTAGATCGGCCGGGCCGGACTCGGAAGCCTACGAGTGATACGCATGTGGAACTGTTCTTCCAACTACTTCCAAGTCCGGATCGAGTCCGGTGGCAACGAAGTGTACCACCCGAAAGCCGATCCCGTGAGGGATCGTGCGAAGAACCTCACGCGTAGTGGATCCGATCTTGAGGCCGTTCCTAGCTGCGCCAAATATCGGCTCACATGCTCGATGGAGCCGGAACCATCCGATCCATTGAATTTGGAGAAATCAGGAGCCGATATTTGGGTGGTAGCGGGACCAACTCGTACTCGTTGGGGTACGGCTTGGAATAGCCGATTGTCCTCCTTTTCGGCACCATGCCGAACTGGTCTCTCAGGATCGTACTGATTTGATCCGCGGTGCTGGCTGCAGGAGTCGAACTCTGAAGATTCGCCGGAGTGGCATACTTAGCCAGCCATGCTTGTTTTTCCAACTCTGAGTCAACTGCAGGAGCTAAGCTCTGGAGGTTTGTCGGGGTGGCATACTTAGCTAGCCACGTCTGCTTCTCAAGATCTGTTCCTGAAGTTCCTCCTGTTGTTCCAGAAGTCCCTGCTGTTGCGGCCTGGTTTGTGAGCGCCCAGTTACCGCGATGCGGCACGTATGTGCACGTGTACCCGTGAGGGATCTCCTTAGGCGCCTCATGCAAGAACCGCGATCACTAGGGTCACCACCGATCTTGTAGACGACGAATGCCGGTGAATTCGGCACTTCTGGTGCTGCCAACGCAAATGGCAGCGGTGGACGGGACTGGAGTGGCATCTCTCCTTGGTATGTCCCGAGAGCTGGTCCTGACGGAGAGTACTGGTGCCTCATGATCTCCTGGATCACCCGAAGAGCGATACGCTCCAAAGTGTTCACCAGGTTCTCAGAGTGGCGGTGCAGCGAGTGAGCCACCATGTAGTTAATCTCCTGACGCAGGGACCTGGTGCGTTCTTCTGACGGGGCGGACAGGTCTATTCCATCGAGCGCACCTTCAGGCGAGAACCATTTCCACCTGATGCCATGTGAACGGGTTCTGTGAAAAGAGCCGATGAGGTCGGCTTCGAGGATCGCTTTGACCTCGTCATACTTCTTCTTGAGCTCCTCGGTCAGATCCTCGTACGTGACTGGAGTGCCGTCCGCCATCTCGGATGTAGATGGCGATGTGGTTGATGTCGAAGATTGTCCCACCGGGCGTGCCAGAATGTGTTGCGGTCAGAAACCCACTGACGAGCAGCGACGGGCAACACGGGAGAGCCGGGAGCAACTTAGGGCTGCGGCTGGCCCTGGTCCCTCCGAGCGACGGCCCGCAAAGACTCCGGCACGCACGTCCGATGCTGGTGCAAGGGCGTGCCACCTGACCTATACCTGGTCAGGAAGGTGATGGAGATGCCTCGCTTAGTTTCCTGCATGGCATACACGTAAACATTAAATACGAGCCTCGATCGGCTCTCAGGTTGTCCTGTGAATCGGCTCAAGGAGCCGATCCACCCATGATTCGTACGAGGTGCACGAATATATGGTGGTCCTGCTTGATCAAGATAAAGCTAAAACGATCTACGACGATTTAGAGTTTTCACCGCATAATCGGAACATCCTACTCGTGATTGGGCCTCGCGGCCGCGCACGGTGATCGTAAGCCGATCCTAGACAAGGCCTAAAAACCAACACGAGGTTGATCCTCGGAACATCCTGTCTAGGGCTAGCAAACTACACCCTACACGTCGCTGGATCCTCCAACCCTTTGTAAGGCCTAACTATGCAGATATTAAACTAATCCTTGAAAAACAAGGAGCAATCATAACGGATCGGATCTACTAAATAATGATCAAGCGGGGTGCCGCCCCTACGCCTAAGATAGACGTAAGGGCGGCTAGATGTCTAAGGGTTGCACTTCGATAGCATATGATATGAAGAACAATGCTAACCCTAACACATCTAAGATAACTACGTTGCTCGCCATCAAAAAGGCTTCAGTACGAGCAGCGCATGAACAGCGAATAAACTTGTACTGCCTAGATCGCAAGATGCGATCTAGGCAGCATGATGTTTACCCGGAAGAAACCCTCGAGACAAGGGAGTTGGCGATGCGCCTAGATTGGTTTGTGGTGAACGTGATTGTTGTTTATTTCATAAACCCTAGATACATATTTATAGTCCGTAGACTCTCTAACGTGGGAATAATCCCCACCGTGCACGAGATAAACTCTAACTAACCGACACGTATCCTACTATATTACAGATACACGGGCAAACTAGCCCAAACTTTGCATAACAGGCCGATTCACGTATTTCTTCCATGTATATTCTTCAAGTCCATCTTGATCGCGGCCCACCTCTAACTCGGTCAAATTCTGGTGATAACAGGTTTAAATGATAATCTTAATGTTAACATGATGAAAGAAAATTACTTTTAGTGTTTTCTTTATTTTTCCTAAATGATTTTTATTTAATGTATAGATATTAAACACACATAAGTGCATATATTACTTCTAAGCACTTGCATGTATAAGTGCTATACACATCTGTGTACGTGTTAGACTAGTTTGCAATATAACGCACATGCAGACATGCCCACTAATTGCTAATCGATTGGCGTAGTAGCACTAGAACCCATACACGCACCTGACCGGGTCAAACATGTAGGCGTACAATCCAAACCAGCGCAACTCGTATACCTCACACGCCTCTCTCGTTTCCTCACAATTATTTTACGTGCTTGGCCTCTGCCGTTCCTCTCTCCCGTCCGCGATGACGCCGCCGCCGCTTGCTGCTCCGGCTGTTGCCGGCCAAGTTTGTCGCCGCCACATGCCAGCGTAGCTCCGCCACCCTCTCCCCTTTCTACTCCTACACTCTCCCTCGCCGCGGCGCTCCTGTCGCCCGCGCTCGCGACCACCGCGACGCTGCTGCTTCGCCGCCTGCTCTCGACCGCTACTGGCCGACTCCGGCGCCGGCGAGGTGGGGTTTTTGCTCACCTCGACGGGATCTACAACCTCCCCCTGTTTGATTTGATTTTCGTGGCTCCTCACTGTCGCCCCAACCTGGAACCCTAGCGGTCGCTAGTCGGTTTAGCCGTCGCCGGCTAACTCCAGCGCCGCCGCAGGTAGGCTGACCTCTGGCACGTCCTCCTCCACCAGCCTCCTGCTGCTGTGATGCTCTACAGCCCTGCATCGACCCCCTATGCCCCCCTTTGATTTGTCATCACCGCTCACAGCGTTGGTCGATGTCGACCGCCCCTGGCACCTCCGGCTATCTCCGGTGCCGGCTCGAGCTTCTCGTCTATCTCGACTACCTCCTCGAGCCCTTGGTCGTCCTTGTTGGCAACCCCGACCACCCCTGCTACTAGCGCTATGCTACTATGGCTGTGTACTGGTGGTGATATGGTGCTGGTTGCTGCGATGGCGTTCTGGTGGTGGTGTGGTGATGTTGCTGGTGGTGGCATGGTGTTGTGATGCTGGTGATGGTGCCCTGCTACTGCTACTGCCCCCTCGACCTTGACGCCGGCGGGACGGTGCTGTGGACGCAACCCCGGCGTCAACTTCTTCTTCTACTGCTGCAATTTCAATGTGAGCTAATCCTCCCCACATCTCTGCCTATGACCATTGTGTCCTGTGTTGTACAATTTTTGTTGGATACTTGTGTTTAATACAATGCCTATAGTTACTACATTTACTGCTTAAGATTGGTATTTCATATGTGAAGTGGAATGCTTCCTTTTTGGATGAATTAATCAGCCAAAGCATGTGTGGTCTGTGTTAATTAAGGTGGTGCGGTATGAGGCCCTGTATCGACCTTGCTAGATACTAGCATTTCAAGTTTCTAGTTTGATTGTCCCTGTTGGAGAAACAATTCTTAGCTGCTGGTTATGTTGTCTGGCAATGACATACTCCTTGTCTATTTGTCAAATACCAAATGATGGATTTATTTTTGATGTTGCGGAATATTACTTGGTTGGCCTGCGAATGATTCCTGGACCCTAAGTAAATCTCTATAGCTTGTGGGTGAATAACTAGTTGCTCTACTTGCTGCTATAAATTTGTGATGCCCCTGTTTGGATGAGGTATTCATCCAGGCATTTATGATGATGCTGTCTAATAAGAAATATCCATGTGTTGATGTTGCTCTCAATAATTGGCTGGACATATTTGGGTTTGTGTGTGCAAGATGAACACTGCCCCTAGTCCTTGTAGATATCTGTTGTTTCTAGATGGATGCTTTATTTGATGGCTTACTTGTGCTTAAACTGATGATCTTGTAGTTTAGATTATTGTTTCTTCTTTCTCTGCATAAGTGCCCATGTACTTTCTAGTGATCATATCTATCCTGTGATGCCTCAAATGAGTGTACACGGGATACATATATGTTGGATTAGAATCTTGTGTTGTAGGTGCTTATGTAGAGTAGGAACTAGACAATGATCATAACTATATGATCAAATGATGGTAAATGTCCATCCCAAGCTCCTGTTGTTGCTTGAGTAAATTTCATGGATATACCTATGCTTGCTTTAGCCGATGATGCTAAGGCTGAGGCTCGGATTTGTAATAAGAACAGATGCTATTTATGCGTAATAAACTCTGTGATGAGACTAGCATACCACTTGTATGCAAATCTGAGAGTTTCCCCTACCAAAATGCTTTGATCTAAACTGAGAAGAATATATGCTAGATGATCTAAAGATCAACCTGCTGTAGTAGATCAGACTAGCCTGGTCTTCTGGCATCTGAAACAACCTTCTTCTTGTGGCATGTCTGCTCCTCCTCGCAGCTTGATTTATCTCCAAAGATCTAGCTAAAGATATAGATGTATTCTGGTTGGTAGATCATTGCTAGGATCTGTTGGCATACTCTTGATGTTCTGGTTGATTCAGCTAGTGCAAATTTTTACTAGTTGAGCTGTTGATGTGTGGATATGCTCAAAGAGCTGCTAGTACTGAATACGGTGATGTATGAACCAAACGTTTTGGTTGGCTGTGATGGCCCTGCTTTTATACTGTTGTGCAGATGTTGTGGTATCGACAGCACATAGCATGCAAGTGGTGACAGTGCTGCTAGCAAGTGGCCCTTCCTCTTGTGCAGGTTGACGAGTTGGTTTGCTTCTCCTCCTAGTGCAAGCAACGACCGTGTGATCTTTATCCCTTGCTAGACCATTCTTTTAGGTGCTGCCAAGTGGTTAATCCTTATTGGCTAATATTATTGTGTGAGCTAAATACCTCCAGAGGATGCCCCTAAAATTTAATTAAGATTTGATTAATTATTAATTGGTTTATGATTAGTGGGCTTAGGATCATATTGACTCTGCCATGTCAAGGATGATCTATTTTAGAGTAATTTGTGGGTTTTCTTAAAACAGGAACTTGACTAAATTAGAGGGAAACAATAATGTTGTTTTTCTTGCCTACTCCAGTGGATCAAATCTGGTTGCCTAATGCCTCTTGTTGCCTTCTTAATTCCTATGTGATCTGTGTTGCCTCATGTGATCAGAATTGATCCATATGTCTCAATTGTTGCCTAAGATGAATTAAATCCCTCTAATTACATCTCGATATTAGGACAAGTTCCTAATATCCATGAGTTGAGTTCCAAAACCAAAATGCCTCATCTTAGATGATGGCAAACATTTTAATCAAACACAACTATTTTCTTGTCTTTGTTCTTTTTCTTATTGCAGGAAAAGAGGATTGGAAGATTGGAAAGATGGAGATCTTAGATTAGGAATTCTTTTGGTTCCATTTTGTAATCTCATAGTTCTTATGTAACTTATAATATTTCCATAAATTTTGTAATAGTACTTTTGTGAATTGTTATTAGTAATATTTGATTCTCATTTGTTATTACTTCGTATTTTATATAATTGTTTAGAATTCAAATTCCAATTCACATTTTCGTTTGAGTTTTGTCTTTCGTATTCTAATTTGAATATTGTTTCCCCCAAAGCACATGTCTTTGCAAAGGTCATGTCGAAATTTATCGCACTCACATCGATGACTAACTCAATTCCATCGATGCAAAAGAAACCTCGATCCCTTTGACAATTTTAAACAAAAGCGCGAAAATTTCTCGGATTTTCTATGCATGAATGCAATGCACACATCTGTTTACTCTATTTTTTGTAACCCCAAATACTGGGATATTACAAGCACCATGTCATCAATCAATCAATCAGTCATGTTCTTCATATCGCAATAGCTTCCGTCACTTCTAACAACTTCATCCGATCCGCATTTCCACGCCGGAATCAGACGTGCGAACAAAACCTTGTCCTATTCCACGATCTTCCACAACGAGCCGCCGATCCTTCGAACACGTCTGCACACCCCCACTTTGACCCAGCGCCAAGTTCAGAGGGCAGAAGGCGGCCATTGGGATGATTCTCACGGACCAACCATGCTGCATCCTGAGTTCCTGAATCCTGACCATACCATGCTGAGGACTGAGGGCTCCAACAGTCATCATCATATGTTGTCATTCGAATTTCCACGAAACCAATTTCTTGAATGATCCAGAGTTTCAAACATACTGCTCAATGTGACATTCCCACTTTGATATATACTGTGCTATTTCTAAAATAACCTTTTCAGTAGAATTCAGGGTGCATTGGTGACATGATTGGATCTCCAACAATTCCACGCAAGCCAATTGTGTAATTCCGAGCAGGTAGCATTCTTCGGAGCCTCACTGACAGAATTTCTTCTAGCCAAAACCCCGAGTCTTTGACCATACAAAATTGTTGAGATGATAAAAGAGCACTGCTATTCCTTAACCAAAACTTCGCTTCTTCAAAGTTCAGGGGAAAAACTCGGCTTCTACTGAAGTACATCCGTTCGACCCTGTAAACGGAAGATAGACCACGGCTTCCACAGCTTGAGGCGTCAGCAGAGCAGGACATGCAGCGAGGCGTTCTTGGTGGCCGCACACACGGGGCACGTGTCCACGCTGGCGTCGCACGCGCGGCACAGGCTCAGGTGACGGCACGGCAATACCAGCACGCACGCCCCACCCTGGCCGCATGCCCTGCACGCCGCCGCCGTTGCAATCGACGCCGCGTCGTCGGCGCTGGCGTTGCCGCACGCGGGGGTCTCGAAGCAGCACGATTGCACGTCCTCGGCGTCGCCCTCCCCGGCGGCGCAACGGGACTGGAGGAGCTGGTCGAGGGTAGCGCGGAGTTCCGCGGCGACGGCCTCGTGGCTCTGCGCGACGCCTATCCAGGCCTGGCCCTCCGCGCCGATCTGGCGCAGCCTCTCCTCCATCTCCGCGTTGCGGCAGCGCGCGAGCTCCAGCGTAGCCTCCGCAGCCCGCAGCCGCACCGCCGCGGCACGCTCGGCCGCCGCCACCAGCGCCCGGACGTGCCGCCGCCACGCCTCGTCCAGTCCCGCCCGCATCCGCTCGGTCTGCACACATCCATCAAAACCGTCCAGAATCAATCACCAGAACTCGATCGATTCCAGTCACGGACAAGATGATCGTACGTACCTCGACTTGCACGAGTGCGTCGATCTCCATTCCCTGGTTGTACAGATGCGACAGGAGGCCCTGCGACAAGCCGGCGTTGGCATTGCCACTCATCCCGCTGGTTGACGCGACTCCGGAACCCATCGACCTGCTCGCCATATCGCCGACGGGCACAAACCCCTGCGCCGCCGCAGCCGTTCTAACGCCGCGCGGTTGCTCGTCCATCAAACCAGGCGCCGCCGCCGCCACCACGCGCGCCCGCTTCCTCGGCACGAAAGCGTAGTTGTGGTTGTTGTCGTTGCAGGTGAGATCGCTTCTGGGGACGTCGCTCGGCATCGCGTTGCCAATCCCGGCCATCGCCAGCGCGCACCCGCCGCGCTCGTCCTGGAACAAAGAGGCACCCGTCGCCCCGTCCTCCAGAACTCTGCAAGACGCATAGGATTGAGACATCGCCCTCTTTAACAGAGACCGAGATACAGAAGCCGAAGGCGCGCAGGCGTATCAGACCTGTAGGAGTGGAGGTGGTGGTGGAAGGCACGGGAGACATGCTGCGCCTGCACGGCCATGGCCAGGGACACGATAGGGCGAGAGAAGAGATGACGCGAGGGGCAGGGAAACTGATGGGCAGAGAGAGTGGGGAGGCAGGTTTTGTACGTGTGCACGACCAGGCGGTTGGAGAGAGAAGCTATAAGGCCCGTGCCAATGCATCACCCCATTATAGCCTCGCCACGTCAGCTTTTCTCTCACTTTCACCCCACTTTTACCTCACTCTCACCCTACGGTGCCAGTGCACGGGCTATAGTGCCAGCTCTCACTTCTCTCTCCTCCCTACCGCCCCCCTACCGCCTCCCTACCGTCCCCACTAGCACCGCTATCGCCTCCCTCTCGCCCCGCTCTCGCCTCCAACGCGGGCTATAGGTGGGCGGTACCGCGCCCTAACGCCGGGCGGTGGAACCACCGCCCGCCGCTACCGTCTCGCCCGCCTACCGCCCCGCTACCGCCTTGCTGCGGGCGGTACCGCCCGCACTGCCGCCCGCGTTGGCACCAGCCTAACTTTGTTCAACGGGCTTTAATCTCCAAGCAATAAAGATAAAATCGTTATAGTTGCTCCGTCAATAAGTGTACAAGTTTTCTTTTCTTTTTAAAGTCATTTTTTTAAAATTTGAAGAAATATTTTACACCAAAATAGCAACATAGGAGACATCAAATTACTATATAATTAAACTACATGTCAAGAAAAATCTAGCAATAATAATTTAACATTATAAATATTGCTATTTTTATAGGAAGTTGGTCAGAGTTAATAAAGTTCGATTTAAGTCATATTTAAACGCACACTTATTTGTGGATGGATGGAGGCGGACGGGCTAATCCCACGTTGCGGTACGGCTAGCCCCAAACGCTACGGCAACTTCACCAAAGGTTCATGGTGGATCTGGTGTCTTCACCAGCATCGACACCTCTCCTTAGACGATGCAAAGACCCAAGTGGCGCGACGGCTTGCTTGCTGCTCCTCCCCGGTGTGGCTCCACGATGATGCTCTCGGCGAGGCGTCCAGACCGTGGTAGCAACTTTCGCGGCGCCGTCTTCTAGTCGGTGATGTTGGCCGCGCGATGCGGATTCTCGGCAGTGGCCTTGCCTAGCCATGGATACGTTGATTGAAGATATGGGTCTCATATTTCCGCGCGTGGTCATCTGCCACATGAACATTATGCTAAAAAATATTCTAACAAGTGATCGTGACACGTGGCTTACTCTACTTAGTTTGGGCAAAATAAAATGTGACGAAAAACTGTCCGAGAGTTCACACCGGATTTGTAAAATATGGAAAAAATTAAAATGGGGCCACCAATATCATATGACCACAACTTAGCAAGGGGTCTGGAAAGTAGGAAAGGAGGATTTTTTTGCTAGGGGTTAATGGAGATGGTAAGCGAAAGAGGGAAGTGACCCCAGCTTTGGCACGCAATGCCGTCCGGATTTCGCATTCTCCCGCCATCTCACATCTAAATTACCGTGTGTTCCGTATTGTCAATTTTCGTCACGATGAGAATAGTGTCGATTCGAGCGTTCCTTTGGAAGGAACCTGCCTCAGGAGTGTTTCGAGACATATGCTGGTCACAATACAAACCCCACCCAACCATTCAAATATCTCTTTTGTGACCTATGTGAGTCTATTAATCATTTAACCTCTGCTTGTCATCTTCTACATGCTCCTAAGCCCACTGCGATACTACATGGATATGCTAATGAAGCTCTTATATTTTTTGAGCTATCTTGTGGGGCTTTTAAAGCCAAAGTGGCGCCCTTTTGTGACCTATGTGAGTCTGTTAATCATTTAACCTCTTGTCATCTTCTACATGCCCCTAAGCCCACTGCGATACTACATGGATATGCTAATGAAGCCCTTATGTTTTTTGAGCTATCTTGTGGGGCTTTTGAAGCCAAAGTGGAAAATCCTAAATTAGCTAAGGTTATTGTTAATTGTGATGCCATGACTATTCCAGAGATTATTGAACAGATGAAGAAAATTGTTCCTCGTGAAAAGTTTAATTGGGAGGTTTTTCATTTCAAAGACAATATTTTCAGAGTCAAGTTACCTAGCAAGCAGGAAGTTCAGAGGTTGAAGAACTTTGGTACTTACGTTTGCACAGACAGGGAATCTTGTCTCTCCTTTGATCTTTAGTCAGCGTTAGAGGATCCAGTTTATATGTTGCCAGAAGTTTGGGTTAGAGTCTCAGGGTTGCCTTCTGATGTGATTGCGGATTACTTGACCCTATGGGGGGTAGGTACTCTGTTTGGGAAAACATTGGACGTGGATATGGCATACGCTCGCAAGAACAAAGCGCTACGAATCAAAATTGGATGTTTGGATTGTAGACTAATTCCTGCAGATCTTGATAAGTTCATAAGGAGGGGTTTTTTCAAGCTGAATTTTGAAGTGGAGAATTCTCAGAGGTCTCAAGAGGAGAATATTGTAGAAGCCAACAATAGCGATGATGGCAGTGGTGATGCTAAGGAAGGTGAATGAAATAATGGTGATACTAATGCTATGGACATGGATCCTAAGAAAAATGAGGGGGAGGATACTTCGAGTAACAAAGGGAATGGTGAGTTAAATGGGACTAATGAAGGTGATGGGATGCAAGAGCAAATTGATCTTCTTGATGCAATTCAAATTGGTTCAATGAGTCTCAAGCTTTCTCCTTCAGGTGGTTCCTTTTTTTATCCAAATCTGAGAAAAATTCATTCACCATTTATTTCTATATGCAATGTTGAAAATCTAACAGAAAATGACAAATTATGTGCTGATTTTAATACAGTCTCTATGCATGGAGGATCTGCCTCGGGATTGACCCCAGACAGGCCTCGGGATCGGTGCATATAGGATGCCATACAGGGCAGCAATTTGACGCATGCGCGTCTGTCGGTGCAGGGTGTGCAGCGCCAGGGCTGCCACTCCTTGCGCGCCACGTCGGCGAGCGCTGCAGGCGGGGACAGCGGCTGTACCGAGCAGCGGGTGCAACGCTCACCTAGCCAGCCATCTCCTGCCGCGTGGGCAAATAGCGCTGGCAAGCGTGCATCCAGTGGACTGCCACGACATGCACCATGTGCCACGGTCGGCCGGGCGCAGACCGAGGTAAGATCCTCTGTGGCTGCCGACTCCGCGCCGTTCGTTCCTGAACGATTTCTCTCGCCGCAGAGGATCCGGAAGGACAAAGCAAAGGGACCCGGTCTGCATGCTCAGGTGTTGGAGATATGCCCAAGAGGCAATAATAAAAGTGGTTATTATATATCTTTATGTTTATGATAAATGTTTATATACCATGCTATAATTGTATTAACCGAAACATTGATACATGTGTGATATGTAAACAACAATGAGTCCCTAGTAAGCCTCTTAACTAGCTTGTTGATTAATAGATGATTAGTTTCATAATCATGAACATTGGATGTTATTAATAACAAGGTTATATCATTATATGAATGATGTAATGGACACACCCAATTAAGCGTAGCATAAGATCACGTCATTAAGTTATTTGCTATAAGCTTTCGATACATAGTTACCTAGTCCTTTCGACCATGAGATCATGTAAATCACTTATACCGGAAAGGTACTTTGATTACATCAAACGCCACTGCGTAAATGGGTGGTTATAAAGGTGGGATTAAGTATCCGGAAAGTATGAGTTGAGGCATATGGATCAACAGTGGGATTTGTCCATCCCGATGACGGATAGATATACTCTGGGCCCTCTCGGTGGAATGTCGTCTAATGTCTTGCAAGCATATGAATAAGTTCATAAGAGACCACATACCACGGTACGAGTAAAGAGTACTTGTCAGGAGACGAGGTTGAACAAGGTATAGAAAGATACCGATGATCAAACCTCGGACAAGTAAAATATCGCGTGACAAAGGGAATTGGTATCGTATGTGAATGGTTCATTCGATCACTAAGTCATCGTTGAATATGTGGGAGCCATTATGGATCTCCAGATCCCGCTATTGGTTATTGGTCGGAGAGAGTTCTCACCCATGTCCACATAGTTCGCGAACCGTAGGGTGACACACTTAAGGTTTGATGTTGTAATAGTAGAACTTGAATATGGAATGGAGTTCGAAGTTTTGTTCGGAGTCTCGGATGGGATCCCGGACATCACGAGGAGTTCCGGAATGGTCCGGAGAATAAGATTCATATATAGGAAGTCATTTTATAAGTTTTAAAATGATCCGGTGAATTTATGGAAGGTTCTAGAAGGTTCTAGAAAAGTCCGGAAGAATTCACTTTGGAAGGCGGAGTCCCGGTGGGACTCAACCACCCATGGCCGGCCAACCCTAGAGGGGGGAGTCCAAGGTGGACTCCACCAAGGGGGCCGGCCACCCCCCCTCATGGAAGGGTGGGAATCCCATTTGGGTGGGAGTCCCACCTTGGGTAGGTTTCCTTACAACATGGAAGGTTTTGGGAGGGGGCCGGCCACCACAACACCACCACCTTGGCCGCACCCCAAGGAGGCCGGCCACCCCCTCTCCCCAAACCCTAGCCGCCCCACTCCTCCCCGTCTCCCGCAACGCTTAGCAAAGCTCCACCGGAGATCTCCATCGCCACCGCCACCACGCCGTCGTGCTGCGGATTCAAGGAGGAGCTACTACTTCCGCTGCCCGCTGGAACGGGGAGGTGGACGTCGTCTTCATCAACACCGAACGTGTGACCAAGTACGGAGGTGCTGCCCGATTGTGGCACCGTCAAGATCTTCTACGCGCTTTTGAAAGCGGCAAGTGATCGTCTACCGCAGCAACAAGAGCCTCATATTGTAGGCTTTGGAAATCTTCAAGGGTGAGTCTCGTTCATCCCCTCGTTGCTCCCGTCTTCTAGATTGCATCTTGGCATGGATTGCGTTCTCGCGGTAGGAAAACTTTTGTTTTCTATGCAACGAATCCCTACAGTGGTATCAGAGCCGTGTCTATGCATAGATGGTTGCACGAGTAGAACACAATGGTTTTGTGGGCGTTGATGCTTATGTTGTCTTTAGTTTGAGTACTTTGCATCTTTGTGGCATAGTGGGATGAAGCGGCTCGGGCTAACTTTACATGACCGCGTTCATGAGATTTGCTCCACGCTCGACATGCAACTTGTATTGCATAAGTGGCTTTGCGAGTGTCTGTCTCTCCTACTATAGTGAAGATTCAATTTACTCTTCTATTGACAACACTAGTATCACCGTTGTGGTTCATGTTCGTAGGTAGATTAGATCTCACTCGAAAACCCTAAACCACGTAAAATATGCAAACCAAATTAGAGACGTCTAACTTGTTTTTGCAGGGTTTGGTGATGTGATATGGCCATAATGTGATGATGAATATGTATGAGATGATCATTATTGTATTGTGGCAACCGGCAGGAGCCTTATGGTTGTCTTTAAATTTCATGTTGAGTAGTATTTCAAAGAAGTTGTAATAGTTGCTACATGGGAGAACAATCATGAAGACGGTGCCTTTGACCTTGACGCTACGCCGACGATGATGAATATCATGCACGTTGATAATGGAGATCATGTTCGTGCTTTGGAGATGAAGATCAAAGGCGCAAAGACAAAAGGGCCATATCATATCACATATGAACTGCATGTGATGTTAATCCTTTTATGCATCTTATTTTGCTTAGATCGCGACGGTAGCATTATAAGATGATCCCTCTCACTAAAATATGAAGATAATAAAGTGTTCATCCTTAGTAGCACCGTTGCCAAGACTTGTCGTTTCGAAGCATCTCGTGATGATCGGGTGTGATAGAATCAACAAGTGCATACAACGGGTGCAAGCCAGTTTTGCACATGCGGATACTAAGGTGGCCTTGACGAGCCTAGCATGTACAGACATGGTCTCGGAACACGTGATACCGAAAGGTAGAGCATGAATCATATGATTGATATGATGAACACTTTGAGTGTTCGCCATTGAAGTTACATCTTGTCTCGTGATGATCGGACTTGGTGTGGTGGATTTGGTTCGTGTGATCACTAAGACAATTCGAGGGATATTGTTTTTGAGTGGGAGTTCACCTAGTTTTTAATTATGTTGAATTAAAATTTGAACTCAATTTGTCATAAACTTAGTCTAAAATATTGCAAATATATATTGCAGATATGGCTTCCCCAATCAATTTTAACCAGTTCCTAGAGAAAGAAAAGCTTAAGAGCAACGGTAGCAACTTCACGGACTGGTTCCGTCATGTGAGGATCTTCCTCGCTGGTGGAAACCTGCAATATGTGCTTGATGCACCGCTAGGTGACCCTCCTGCAGAAACTGAAACCGATGAAGTAAAGAATGTTTACGCGACTCGGAAAACTCGGTACTCTCAAGTTCAGTGTGCCATCCTGTGCAGTCTGGAAGCCGATCTTCAAAAACGTTTTGAGCACCACGATCCTCATGAGTTGGTCAATGAGCTGAAAGCTATATTTGAAACTCATGCGGCCGTGGAATGCTATGAAGCATCGAAACACTTCTTCAGCTACATGATGGAAGAAGGCAGCTCCGTTAGTGAGCACATTCTCACCATGACCGGGCATGCGAAGAAACTCAGTGACTTGGGAATAGTGATTCCTAACAGACTGGGGATTAATCGTGTCCTTCAATCACTGCCACCTAGTTACAAGAACTTTGTGATGAACTACAATATGCATAACATGAACAAATAGTTACCTGAACTCTTCGCCATGCTAAAGTCTGCTGAGATTGAGATCAAGAAAGAGCACCAAGTGTTGATGGTCAACAAGACCACCAGTTTCAAGAAACGGGGCAAGTATAAGGGAAAATTCAAGAAGGGTAGCAAGAAAGCTACCACGCCTCCTATGAAACCTAAGAACGGCCCTAAGCCTAATGCTGAGTGCTATTACTGCAAGGAGAAGGGACACTGGAAGCGTAATTGCTCCAAGTATTTGGCTGATCTGAAGAGCAGCCTTGTCAAGAAGAAGAAAGAAGGTATTTCTGCTATACATGTTATAGATGTTTATCTTACTGGTTCTCGTACTAGTACCTAGGTATTTGATACTGGTTCGGTTGCTCATATTTGTAACTCGAAACAAGAACTAAAGAATAAACGAAGACTATTGAAGGATGAAGTGACGATGCGCGTTGGAAATGGATTCAAAGTCGATGTGATCGCTGTCGGCACACTTCCTCTACATCTACCTTCGGGATTAGTTTTAAGCCTCAATAATTGTTATTTTGTACCAGCGTTGAGCATGAACATTATATCTGTATCTTGTTTAATGCAAGAAGGTTATTCATTCAAGTCTGAGAATAATGGTTGTTCTATTTTTATGAATAATATCTTTTATGGTCGAGCACCTGAAAAGAATGGCTTATTTCTGTTAGATCTCGATAGTAGTGATACACATATACATAACATTGATGCTAAGCGAATTAAATTGAATGATAATTCTACTTATGTGTGGCATTGTCGTCTTGGTCATATTGGAGTGAAACGCATGAAGAAACTCCATACCGACGGATTACTTGAATCACTTGACTTTGAGTCACTTGATAGATGCGAAGCATGTCTAATGGGAAAAATGACTAAGACTCCATTCTCTGGTATTATGGAGCGAGCTACTGACTTATTAGAAATCATACATACCGATGTGCGCGGACCAATGAGTGTAGCATCGCGCGGTGGTTATCGTTATGTTCTAACCTTCACAGATGATTTGAGTAGATATGGGTATATCTATTTCATGAAACATAAATCCGAAACTTTCGAGAAGTTTAAGGAATTCCAAAGTGAAGTAGAAAATCAACGTAACAAGAAGATTAAATTTCTACGATCTGATCGCGGAGGTGAATATATGAGTTATGAGTTTGGCATGCATTTAAAGAAATGCGGAATACTATCACAATCAAGGTTTAAAATAGCGTGCTAAATGAAATAGCGCCTGCCTCCTTCAAACGCTATGGACGCTATATCGTGCTAATTGCGTGCTATATTTCAAATAGCATTTTGAAAAAATATCAAATATAATCTAAAAATAAAGGATTTCGCTAAAAAGGTTGGATATTTAGTCCAAAAATGACTGAGTCATAGATACATAACCACATACAACAAATAGATCTCCAGTTTTTCAGAAGGCTAACATCAGTATTCCACAAGGAAACAACATAGTATAAATTATTTATTAAGAATCATCGGCATTAACGATATTAAATTCTATTCTAGAAGAGAAACCAACATATTGTAGTTCATCACCACGAAAAAGTGAAAGCAATTTATATTGAAAAAATAGCGTGCTAACGCTATGAAGTTTTAGCACGATATATCATGCTATTTCACAAATAGCACCATAGCGAGCAAAATTATTAAAATTTAGCGTAGACCCTCCAAATATGCTATTGCGTGGTATTAGCGGAGAAATAGCGCGCTATTTTAAACCTTGTTCACAATTGACACCGCCGGGAACACCACAACGAAACGGTGTGTTCGAACGTCGTAATCGAACTCTCTTAGATATGGTTCGTTCTATGATGTCTCTTACTGATTTGCCGTTATCATTTTGGAGTTGTGCATTAGAGACAGCCGCATTCACTTTAAATAGAGCACCATCAAAATCCATTGATCAATAAGAAACCTAAGCTATCGTTCCTTAAAGTTTGGGGTTGCGAAGCCTATGTAAAAAAGTTACAACCGGACAAGCTAGAACCCAAAGCGGAGAAATGCGTCTTCATAGGATACCCTAAGGAAACTATAAGGGTACACTTTCTATCACAGATCCGAAGGCAAAATCTTTGTTGCTAAGAACGAAACCTTTCTTGAGAAAGAATTTCTCACTAAAGAAGTGACTGGAAGAAAAGTAGAACTCGATGAGATTGATGAATCTTCACTCATTGATCAGAGTAGCGCAGTACCGGAAGTTGTTCCTGTGCCGCCTACACCGGCAACAGAGGAAGCTAATGATAATGATCATGAAACTTCGAACGAGATAGCTACTGAACCTCGCAGATCAACAAGGGAACGTGCCACTCCTGATTGGTATGATCCTTGTCTAAATGTCATGATTGTGGACAACAATGATGAAGACCCTGCGACATATGAAGAAGCGATGATGAGCCCAGATTCCAACAAATGGCAAGAAGCCATGAAATCCGAAATGGGATCCATGTATGATAACAAAGTGTGGACTTTGGTAGACTTACCTGATAGTCGCAAGGCTGTCGAGAATAAATGGATCTTCAAGAGAAAAACAGATGCTGATGGTAATATTACTGTCTATAAAGCTCGACTTGTCGCAAAGGGTTTCCGACAAATTCAAGGTGTTGACTACGATGAGACTTTCTCACCTGTAGCGAAGCTAAAATCTGTGAGGATTTTGTTAGCAATAGCTGCATTTTTCGATTATGAGATTTGGCAGATGGATGTCAAAACGGCGTTCCTTAATGGAGACATTGAGGAAGAGTTGTATATGGTACAACCCAAAGGTTTTGTCGATCCTAAAAATGCTGACAAAGTATGCAAACTTCAGCGTTCAATTTATGGACTGAAGCAAGCTTCGAGAAGTTGGAACCGACGCTTTGATAAAGTGATCAAAGACTTCGGGTTTATACAGTGTCAGCGATAGGCCTGTATTTACAAGAAAGTGAGTGGGAGCTCTGCAGCGTTCCTAATATTATATGTAGATGACATATTATTGATTGGGAATGATATAGAACTATTAAGCAGTGTAAAAGGTTATTTGAATAATAGTTTTTCAATGAAAGACCTTGGTGAAGCATCGTATATATTAGGCATCAAGATTTATAGAGATAGATCAAGACGTCTAATAGGGCTATCACAGTACATACACCGGACAAGATTCTAAAGAAGTTTAGAATGGACGAAAGTAAGAAAGGATTCTTACCTATGTTACCAGGCAAGGTCTTGAGTAAGACTCAAGGTCCGGCTACGGCAGAAGAAAGAGAAAGGATGAGTCAGATCCCCTATGCCTCGGCAGTAGGCTCTATCATGTATGCCATGCTATGTACTAGACCGGATATAGCACATGCTGTTAGTTTGACTAGCAGATATCAAAGTGATCCAGGGATGGAACACTGGACAGCGGTCAAGAATATCCTGAAGTACTTGAAAAGAACTAAGGATATGTTTCTTTGTTATGGAGGTGACCAAGAGCTCGTTGTAACAAGTTACACCGATGCAAGTTGGAACACTGATCCTGATGACTCTAAGTCTCAGTCTGGGTACGTGTTTATATTGAATGGTGCCGCAGTAAGCTGGGCAAGCTCGAAGCAGTGCACGGTGGCGAAGTCTTCAACAGAATCGGAGTACATAGCGGCTTCAGAGGCTTCATCAGAAGCGGTATGGATGAAGAGGTTCATTGTAGAGCTCGGTGTGGTTCCTAGTGCATTGGACCCACTAGTCATCTACTGTGACAACATGGGTGCCATCGCCAATGCACAAGAACCAAGGTCACACAAGAGGCTGAAGCATATCAAGCTGCGTTATCATTCGATTCGCGAGTACATCGAAGATGGAGAAGTAAATATTTGCAAAGTACACACTGATCTGAATGTAGCAGATCCGTTGACTAAAGCTCTCCCTAGGGCAAAGCATGACCAACACCAGAATGCCATGGGTGTTAGGTACCTTACAATGTAATCTAGATTATTGACTCTAGTGCAAGTGGGAGACTGTTGGAGATATGCCCAAGAGGCAATAATAAAAGTGGTTATTATATATCTTTATGTTTATGATAAATGTTTATATACCATGCTATAATTGTATTAACCGAAACATTGATACATGTGTGATATGTAAACAACAATGAGTCCCTAGTAAGCCTCTTAACTAGCTTGTTGATTAATAGATGATTAGTTTCATAATCATGAACATTGGATGTTATTAATAACAAGGTTATATCATTATATGAATGATGTAATGGACACACCCAATTAAGCGTAGCATAAGATCACGTCATTAAGTTATTTGCTATAAGCTTTTGATACATAGTTACCTAGTCCTTTCGACCATGAGATCATGTAAATCACTTATACCGAAAGGTACTTTGATTACATCAAACGCCACTGCGTAAATGGGTGGTTATAAAGGTGGGATTAAGTATCCGGAAAGTATGAGTTGAGGCATATGGATCAACAGTGGGATTTGTCCATCCCGATGATGGATAGATATACTCTGGGACCTCTCGGTGGAATGTCGTCTAATGTCTTGCAAGCATATGAATAAGTTCATAAGAGACCACATACCACGGTACGAGTAAAGAGTACTTGTCAGGAGACGAGGTTGAACAAGGTATAGAGAGATACCGATGATCAAACCTCGGACAAGTAAAATATCGCGTGACAAAGGGAATTGGTATCGTATGTGAATGGTTCATTCGATCACTAAGTTATCGTTGAATATGTGGGAGCCATTATGGATCTCCAGATCCCGCTATTGGTTATTGGTCGGAGAGAGTTCTCACCTATGTCCACATAGTTCGCGAACCGTAGGGTGACACACTTAAGGTTTGATGTTGTAATAGTAGAACTTGAATATGGAATGGAGTTCGAAGTTTTGTTCGGAGTCTCGGATGGGATCCCGGACATCACGAGGAGTTCCGGAATGGTCCGGAGAATAAGATTCATATATAGGAAGTCATTTTATAAGTTTTAAAATAATCCGGTGAATTTATGGAAGGTTCTAGAAAAGTCCAGAAGAATTCACTTTGGAAGGCGGAGTCCCGGTGGGACTCCACCACCCATGGCCGGCCAACCCTAGAGGGGGGAGTCCAAGGTGGACTCCACCAAGGGGGCCGGCCACCCCCTCATGGAAGGGTGAGAATCCCACTTGGGTGGGAGTCCCACCTTGGGTAGGTTTCCCTACAACATGGAAGGTTTTGGGTTGGGGTATTATTCGAAGACTTTTAGTCCAACACTTGGGGGTTCCACCTATATAATGAGGGGCCAAGGGGAGGGGGCCGGCCACCACAACACCACCACCTTGGCCACACCCCAAGGAGACCGGCCACCCCCTCTCCCCAAACCCTAGCCGCCCCACTCCTCCCCCGCTCCCGCAACGCTTAGCGAAGCTCCACCGGAGATCTCCATCGCCACCGCCACCACGCCGTCGTGCTGCCGGATTCAAGGAGGAGCTACTACTTCCGCTGCCCGCTGGAACGGGGAGGTGGACGTCGTCTTCATCAACACCGAACGTGTGACCGAGTACGTAGGTGCTGCCCGATTGTGGCACCGTCAAGATCTTCTACGTGCTTTTGAAAGCGCAAGTGATCGTCTACCGCAGCAACAAGAGCCTCATCTTGTAGGCTTTGGAAATCTTCAAGGGTGAGTCTCGTTCATCCCCTCGTTGCTCCCGTCTTCTAGATTGCATCTTGGCATGGATTGCGTTCTCGCGGTAGGAAATTTTTTGTTTTCTATGCAACGAATCCCTACATCAGGTGCCAGATACTCATGAAGCCATGATTGCAAAGGATTTGCAATCATTGGAGATTCCTGGGGGATTTTCTGTGCCTGCTCCTGCTGTAGCTCATGGTATGGGTCAGTTTTCACCATTTTTTACATCCGGTTATGTTGATTGTTATGAGTCTTCTAAGTCAGATTCCGAATATTTTCATGTCTCTAATGATACAAAGATATGTGATATAGGGTTGCCTAAGAACATCAAAGAGGGTAGGATGGATATTGTGTTGATGAATGTAACAAATAAGCAGGGGGTAGGTCTTCAGGGATCGATGGGGATTGCCTCATCACCGAAGCATAATGGTGGGTCATCTATATCTACATCTTCTTCATGCTCACTATCTTTAATTGAAAATGACTCTGTGACACACTATCCTTCTACAGAGGAGGTTATTGCGTTTGGGGGTATTCCAAAGCCTTCTGCTGGGTTGAGGTCAAGTACTAGGTTGGGTGGCCAATCTAATGCGGATATGCCTCTAATGGAGAAGGCTATGAAGAGTGCGCAGCTACAGGATGATTCTCTCGGTACATGTAAGTTTACAACCCCCAAATACTCCATTGTTAATATTCCGGATGTAGATATAGTTAAGAGAACTGATAGGTTAGGTGTGTCTTTAGGAGCTTCTCAAGCAGAGATTGATCAGTCCATTAGAGGGATTAAAATGGTGGAAGAGGAGCTAATTTTAACTATTTTGAATAAAAATGAGAATGATATTGAGAATAGAGAGCAAGGGTTGGAAACTCTTGTATTGTCAAAAGTATCCACCTTGTGTGAGGATTTATGTGAGGATGATGACATTCAATTGGATTTAGATGATCAATTGGAACATCTCAAACTAGTGGTCAAGGCAAAGAAAAATAGACAAAGGAAAGTTTATGATACAAGTAATATTCGTAAAAGTACTAGGAAAAGAATTAAAAAACAATTTTCATGATGCAAAATATAAAAGGAATTAATTGGAATCCAGGGGGTTTTGGTGATACTGCTAAGCATTTGTTTGTTAAAGAGGCGATTAGAGAGCATAAATTAGACTTGATAGCCTTATTGGAGACCGGAAGATCTAATTTCTCTATTCCTTTTTTGAATCAATTAGCTGCGGGGTATAATTTCTCCTGGTTTTGTTTGCCACCACATGGTCGTTCGGGGGGTATTCTAGTGGGAATAAATTCCGATACTCTCCAAGTTTTAAAAGTAAGCACATGAGATTTCTGTGTTAAGATGCATATTAAATGTAAGAGAGATGGTTTCGAATGGATTCTAGTGCCGGTTTATGGGGCTGCCCAAGACATGCACAAAGCAGAGTTTTTGTCGGAATTAGTGCGCACTTGTGAATCTGAAACATTACCTATGTTGGCAGGGGGTGATTTCAATATTATACGCACGAGGGAGGAAAAGAATAATGATAATTTCAAAGCGCGTTGGCCCTTTGTTTTTAACGCAATTATTGAGCATTTGAATTTAAGGGAAATTGCTCTAACAGGAAGACAATATACGTGGGCAAGTAGGAGAGAAGAACCTACATATGAGAAGCTAGATAGAGTACTAGCATCAATATCGTGGGAACAAAAATTTCCATTGGTCACGGTAAGAGCTTTAACTAGAGCTGATTCTGATCATACTCCAATACTTATTGATTCTGGGGTGAAAGCACACCAGGGTAACCAAGCAAAATTCTCTTTCGAGCTACATTGGTTGCGACAAGAGTTTTTTTTGACATGATAGTAAAGGAGTGGAATTCAGTTATAGGTGGAGCTAGCCCAATGGATATTTGGTTAAATAAATTAAGACACTTAAGAAGATTCCTTAAGGGTTGGGAAAAAAATCAAAGTGGTAAGTACAAAAGAGAAAAAGAGAGACTTTTAAATATCATTGAGAGGCTTGACTTGAAAGCGGAAACTACGTTGCTGAATACAAATGAAAGGGAGGAATTAAAAAAAGGCCAACGATATTTTGAATAAATTAAGAAGAGAAGGAGTCTAAATGGGCCCAAAGGGCGAAAGTTAAACATATTCAAGAAGGGGGAAATAATACGAGGTATTTCCACCTAATAGCAAATGGTAAACACCGAAAAAATAAAATATTTCAATTAGAACAGCAAGAGGGAACTATTGTTGGGGAAGATAATTTGAAGGTGTATATTACTTAATTCTACAAGAAATTATTTGGCGCACCGGCACCAACCAATATTTCTCTGGTTGCAGAGGAATTTCAGGATATTACACAAGTTTCATCTTTGGAGAATGAGGTCTTGACGGCGCCTTTTACTGAAAATGAGGTGTTCGAGGAAATTTCTCGGATGTAACTTAATAAAGCTCCTGGACCAGATGGTTTTCCAGCTGAGTTTTATCAAAAAATTTGGGAAGTAATAAAGAAGGATTTGATGGCCTTGTTTTCTCAGTTTAGTAATGGGGACTTGCCCCTTTATAAACTAAACTTTGGTGTTATTACTTTACTACCTTAGAAGGAGAATGTTGTTCAAATTCAACAATACAGACCTATATGTCTGCTAAATGTTTGTTTTAAGATATTTACTAAAGTTGGTACGAATCGCATCTCGGGGATTGCCCCAAGAGTCATTAAACCAACCCAATCTGCTTTTATGCCAGGTAGAAACATTTTAGAAGGGGTATTTGTACTCCACGAAACAATCCATGAGCTCCATACTAAAAAAATGGATGGAGTTTTATTTAAAATCGATTTTGAAAAAGCTTACGATAAGGTTAAATTGCCTTTTTTGCAACAAACTATGAGGATGAAGGGATTTGCTCCAGAATGGGGAAGATTAGTGCAACAGTTTGTACAAGGGGGTAGTGTTGGTGTAAAGGTGAATGATGATATTGGTAATTATTTTCAGACAAAGAAAGGTCTAAGGCAAGGGGGCCCTTTATCCCCAATGCTTTTTAATATTGTAGTGGATATGCTTGCCATCTTAATTGAAAGAGCAAAAGAAGATGGGCAAGTTGGGGGGTTAATTCCGCATTTAGTTGAGGGAGGACTCTCTATATTACAATATGCAGATGACAATATCCTATTCTTGGAACATGACTTTGATAAGGCGGTTAATATGAAATTAATTTTATGCCTTTTTGAAAAATTATCAGGGCTTAAGATTAATTTTCATAAGAGTGAATTTTTTTGTTTTGGAAAGGCAAAGGAGGAAGAGGCTCGGTATAAGCACATCTTTGGATGTGATGCTGGACAACTCCCCTTTAGATACTTAGGTATTCCAATCCATTACATAAAATTCAAGAACTCGGATTGGTATCCGGTAGAAACACGGTTTGAGAGTAAATTAGGATGCTGGAAAGGGAAGTTACTATCCTATGGTGATAGGTTAGTTCTTATTAATTCAGTGTTAACTAGCTTACTGATGTTTATGTTGTCTTTCCTACAAATACCTGTCGGGGTAAGGAAACGTTTGGACTTCTATAGATCCAGATTCTTTTGTTAGTCCGATGAAAACAAAAAAAAATACCGCCTTACAAAATGGAATATTGTGTGCCGACCCAAAGATCAAGGGGGTTTAGGTATAGAGGTACTCGAAATCAAAAACAGATGCTTATTTAGTAAATGGCTCTTTAAACTTCTTAACGAAGACGGGGTATGGCAAGAACTACTACACAACAAATATCTTGGACATAAGTTATTATCATAAGTACAAGCTGATACGTCTCCAACGTATCTATAATTTCTGATGTTCCATGCTAGTTTTATGACAATACCTAGATGTTTTCCTCAAACTTTATAATAATTTTATGCATTTTCCGGGACTAACCTATTAACAAGATGCCGAGGTGCCAGTGCCTGTTTTCTGCTGTTTTTGGTTCCAGAAAAGCTGTTCGGGCAATATTCTCGGAATTGGACGAAACGAAAGCCAAACCTTCTATTTTACCGAGACGGACCCAGAACACCGAAGGAGAGACGGAGAGGGGCTAGGGGGGCCCCACACCACCTGGCGGCGCTGCCAAGGAGGGGGCGCACCCAGGTATGGGGTGGGCCCCTCGGGACCCCTCCGACACTGCCCTTTCGCCTATATATTCATCGCGACGCGAAAACCCTACATCAATCAATCATATTCCAGAAAGACTCCAGGGGCGCCGCCGCCATCGCGAAACCAAGATTCGGGGGACAGAATCTCTGTTCCGGCACGCCGCCGGGACGGGGAAGTGCCCCCGGAAGCCATCTCCATCGACGCCACCGCCTCCATCATGCTCCGTGAGTAGTTCCCCCATGGACTAATGGTTCTAGCAGTAGCTAGTTGGTACTCTCTCTCCCATGTATTTCAATACAATGATCTCATGAGCTGCCTTACATGATTGAGATCCATCTGATGTAATCGGTGTTGTGTTTGTTGGGATCCGATGGATTGTTATATTATGATTAGTCTATCTATAAAGTTTGTGAAGTTATTGTTGCTGCAATCTTGTTATGTTTAATGCTTGTCACTAGTGCACGAGTGGCATGATCTTAGATTTAAGCTCTATAATTATTGCTTAGATTGTATCTATAAGTTGTTTGCACATGTCTATGTTCCGAACCCGAGGCCCCAGAGTGACAACAACTGGGATAACTGGAGGGGAAGGCTTAGGTATGAGGATCACATGTTTTCACCAAGTGTTAATGCTTTGCTCCGGTGCTCTATTAAAAGGAGTTCCCTAGAGGCCCGGCTGCCACCGGCTGGTAGGACAAAAGATGTTATGCAAGTTTCTCATTGCGAGCACGTATGACTACATATGGAAAACATGCCTACATGATTAATAAATTGATGTTCTGTCTTAATGCTATTTCAATCCTATCAATTGCCCAACTGTAATTTGTTCACCCAACACTTGTCACTTGTTATTGGAGAGTTACCACTATTGTAGATAGCTGGGAACCTCGGTCCATCTTTCATCATCAAATACTCACTCGGTCCTATATGTCATTGGAAGTAGTATCAACTATTTTTTGGTGCCATCGCCTCTGTGTTACTGCTACTGCTGCTGTGTTACTGTTACTATTGCTCTCATATTACTGCTGCTTTCACATCACCCCTGTTACTAGTGCTTTTCCAGGTGCAGCTGAATTGACAACTCAGTTGTTAAGGCTTATAAGTATTCTTTGTCTCCCCTTGTGTCGAATCGATAAATTTGGGTTTTACTTCCCTCGAAGACTGTTGCGATCCCCTATACTTGTGGGTTATCACAAGCCAAGCCTACTGATTCTTCTTTTTGGAAAGGATTGATGGAGGTAAAACAGGAGTTTTTTTAAGAGGCACTGGTAGAAAAATGGCCTTCCGTCCAGCCCCATTAGTCGCCAAAATATAGGAACCGCGACTAATGGGGTCTTTAGTCGCGGTTCGCCACGCGAACCGCGACTAAAGAGCTGGGCCCAGCGCGCTCGCTGGCCAGCTAGTGGACGGGAGGGGCTTTAGTCGCGGTTGGCCAGGCCAACCGCGACTAAAGGTCCTCAGGCCTAGCCCGAAGGCCTTTAGTCGCGGTTGGCCAGGCCAACCGGGACTAAAGGCCCAACCCTATAAAAGGGCCTCAGCTCACAGCACTTAGCCATTCGGTGCCACTTCTCTTCACAAGCTTCTCAAGGGGGTGTAGGTTTGCTTTTGGTTCCTCTTATGCACACAAGGTGTTTGATAAAATGCCCCAAGAGCATGAAACAAACATGATATGAAGTGTTGGAGCCACACTTGAGCTTCCTCATTTATTTTTTCCTCCTCGATCGCGGTTAGCAACTTGAACCTTTCATGCATGTGTGTCATTGATAAAATATGCATGTGTGTAGTTCATTGTTTAATTTCTATTGTTTGTAGCTAGTTAGTTTAACAAATGCATGATGGTTAATTATATATTTTATATTATAATAATGCAGATGAATCGGCAATGGATGTACGGTAACCGACTCTCCGGCGAGTTCACTACGGGTTTGAAAGATTTCCTCGTAGTGGCTAATGTGAACAAGCAGGGGGGTTTTGTTATCTGTCCATGTGTTAACTATAAGAATCAGAAGGGTTACTCTTCCTCAAGAGATGTTCACATGCACCTGCTTCGGCACGGTTTCATGCCAAGCTATAATTGTTGGACCAAGCATGGAGAAAGAGGGGTTATAATGGAAGAAGATGAAGAAGGGGATGATTTTATCGATGAAAGCTATCTTGCTCATTTCGGTGATACTTTCATGGAGGATGCTGAAGGTGAAGGGGAAGGTGAAGAAGAGGCACGTGATGAGCCCGTTGATGATCTTGGTCGGACCATAGCTGATGCACGGAGACGCTGCGAAACTGAAAAGGAGAGGGAGAATTTGGATCGCATGTTAGAGGATCACAGAAAGGCGCTGTACCCCGGATGCGATGATGGTCTGAAAAAGCTGGGCTGCACACTGGATTTGCTGAAATGGAAGGCACAGGCAGGTGTAGCTGACTCGGCATTTGAAAACTTGCTGAAAATGTTGAAGAATATGTTTCCAAAGAATAACGAGTTGCCCGCCGACGTACGAAGCAAAGAAGGTTGTCTGCCCTCTAGGTTTAGAGGTTCTGAAGATACATGCATGCATCAACGACTGCATCCTCTACCGCGGTGAATACGAGAATTTGAATGAATGCCCGGTATGCACTGCATTGCGTTATAAGATCAGAGGCGATGACCCTGGTGACGATGTTGAGGGCGAGAAACCCAGGAAGAGGGTTCCCGCCAAGGTGATGTGGTATGCTCCTATAATACCACGGTTGAAACGTACTGTTCGGGAACAAAGAGCATGCCAAGTTGTTGCGATGGCACAAAGAGGACCGTAAGTCGGACGGGAGTTGAGACACCCCGCAGATGGAACGCAATGGAGAAAGATCGACAGAGAGTTCAAAGATTTTGCACTGACGCAAGGAACATAAGATTTGGTCTAAGTACGAGATGGCATGAATCCTTTTGGCGAGCAGAGCTCCAGCCATAGCACCTGGCCCGTGACTCTATGCATCTACAACCTTCCTCCTTGGTTGTGCATGAAGCGGAAGTTCATTATGATGCCAGTGCTCATCCAAGGTCCGAAGCGACCCGGCAACGACATCGATGTGTACCTAAGGCCATTAGTTGATGAACTTTTACAGCTGTGGGGCAGACCTGGTGTCCGTGTGTGGGATGAGCACAAAGAAGAGGAATTTGACCTACGAGCTTTGCTTTTCGTAACCATCAACGATTGGCCTGCTCTTAGTAACCTTTCGGGACTGTCAAATAAGGGATACAATGCATGCACGCACTGCTTACATGAGACTGAAAGTGTACATTTGCCAAATTGTAAGAAGAATGAGTACCTTGGGCATCGTCGATTTCTTCCGAAAATTCATCCAAGAAGAAAGAAAGGCAAGCATTACAACGGCAAGGCAGATCACCGGCCGAAGCTCGGAACGCACTGGTGCTGAGGTATTTGATATGGTCAAGGATTTGAAAGTCATCTTTGGAAATGGTCCTGGCGGACAATCAGTTCCGAAGGGAGCTGACGGGCACGCAGCCATGTGGAAGAAGAAATCTATATTCTGGGAGCTAGAATATTGGAAAGTCCTAGAAGTCCGCTCTGCAATCGACGTGATGCACGTTACGAAGAATATTTGTGTGAACCTCCTAAGCTTCTTGGGCGTGTATGGGAAGACAAATGATACAAAGGAAGCACGACAGGACCAGCAACGTTTGAAAGACCCTGATGACCGGCATCCGGAATGGTTTCAAGGTCGTGCCAGCTACGCTCTGACCAAAGAAGAGAAGGTCATCTTTTTTGAATGCCTGAGCAGTATGAAGGTCCCGTCTGGATTCTCGTCCAATATAAAGGGAATAATAAACATGGCGGAGAAAAAGTTCCAAAACCTGAAGTCTCACGACTGCCACGTGATTATGACGCAATTGCTTCCGATGGCTTTGAGGGGGCTCCTGCCGGAAAATGTTCGAGTAGCCATTTTGAAGCTATGTGCATTCCTCAATGCAATCTCTCAGAAGGTAATCAATCCAGAAGTTCTACCACGGTTACAGAACGATGTGATCCAATGTCTTGTCAGTTTCGAGTTGGTGTTCCCGCCATCCTTCTTCAATATTATGACGCACCTCCTGGTTCACCTAGTCCAAGAGATTTCCATTCTCGGTCCTGTATTTCTACACAATATGTTCCCCTTCGAGAGGTTCATGGGAGTATTAAAGAAATATGTTCGTAACCGTGCTAGGCCAGAAGGAAGCATCGCCAAGGGCTATGGAAATGAGGAGGTAATTGAGTTTTGTGTTGACTTTGTTCCTGACCTTAAGCCGATTGGTCTTCCTCGATCGCGACACGAGGGGAGACTAAGTGGAAAAGGCACGATCGGAAGGAAATCAACGATATGTATGGACGGCCATTCTCTCGATCAAGCACACCACACGGTTCCGACCAATTCCAGCTTGGTGGCTCCGTACTTTGAGAAACACAAGAATATTTTACGCTCGGACAACCCGGGGAAGCCCGAATCCTGGATTAGGAAGGCCCACATGGAGACTTTCAGATTGGTTGAGAAACATTTAATGAATGACGATCATGTTGTAGATCATTGTACATGTTGGCCAAGACACCATCTTCGACTATAACGACTTTCCAAGGGTACGAGATAAATGGGAATACATTTTACACGATCGCCCAAGATAAAAAGAGCACCAACCAAAACAGTGGTGTCCGCTTTGATGCAGCAACCGAGAATGGGCAAAAGGTCACATATTATGGTTACATAGAGAAGATATGGGAACTTGACTATGGACCCTCCTTTAAGGTCCCTTTGTTCCGGTGCAAATGGTTCAAGCTAACAGGAGGTGGGGTAAAGGTGGACCAGCAATACGGAATGACAATGGTGGATTTCAACAATCTTGGTTACCTTGACGAACCATTCGTCCTAGCGAAAGATGTCGCTCAGGTTTTCTATGTGAAGGACATGAGTAGCAAACCGAGGAAACGGAAAGATAAGAAAACGATCAGTACATCATGCGATGATCCAAAGCGCCACACTGTTCTTTCAGGGAAAAGAAACATCGTGGGAGTGGAGGACAAGACAGACATGTCAGAAGATTATAATATGTTTGCTGAAATTCCGCCCTTCAAAGTGAACACCGACCCAAGCATTAAGTTAAATGATGAGGATGCTCTATGGATACGGCACAATCGTAAGCAAGCAGGGACATAAGGAAAGAAATGATGTGTAATAATTTATTGTACCAAACTTTGTTGAATGGATCATGTGAATTATATTACCCGTGATGTGTTTGGTGTCCATTTTCGAATGATTCAATTGACTCGAGATAGCACCGATGATACATGAAATTTGGAGTGATTCAGTCATACTCCTGCCTAGGCGTATAATATGCATACTCGTAGTCTTCATAGCCGCCGCCGTTGTACTGGTAGTCGTCGCCTTCTAAGTTGCCGCCGTCGTCGTCGCTGCTGTCGTCGCTGTCGTCGGTCGGTGCTCGTGGCTCGAACTGAGGGTAGCGCAGGCGGGGGATATCGCCGGCCGTGATGTAGTACATGACGCTCTGCAGAGTCCGGCCGTACCACCATAGCCGACGGCCGGCCTCGTGGAAGTTCCCAGGAGGCAGACCGTCCTCCTCATACCTGGCGAGCGCCCTCTCACGCCGATTGATGAAGAAGGCGTCCCAAGTATGCTGGTTATCGGGATGCCAGCGGGGATTCATCCGCTGCTCCGACGTGAGGTCGAGGTAGTAGTGGTTCGTGATGGCCGCCCGGCGCGCAGCACTCGAGGGACGGGAGGGACCGGCACGCCGCCGCCGGCGCTTAGGCTCCAGCCGGCGGGGACGCGGTAGCCCGGTGGGCAAGGGTAGTTCGAGGCGCAAAGCTCCTCCACCTGCTGGTAGGTTAGAGTGGGTGCGGTGGAAGCCATGAGAGAGTGATGAGAGATTGTAGAGATGTGATAATGCTGGCCAAGCCGGGCTACATATATGTAGTGACAAATGGCGGGAAAAATGGGAGCGGGAAGATAGGAGGCGGGAAGAAAGTGGCGGGAAGAAATTGGCGGGAAGAAATTGGCGGGAAGAAAGAGGCGGGAAGACAGGGAAGAAATGGCGGGAAGACGAGGCGGGAAGAGGGGGTCGGCGGAAAGACAGAGGCGGGAAGAGGGGGCCAACGAGAAGACAGAGGCGGCCGGGAAGAACTGGTGGGAAGAACTGGTGGGAAGAGGGAGGCGGAAAGATTTATATTTTTAAGATTTTTAATTGAATTAGTTTTATTTTTCTGAATTTTTTGATATATTATTTGTATTTTTAAGATTTAGAATTGAATTAGTTTTATTTTTATGAATTTTTTGATAATTTGTATTTTTAAAATTTTGAATTGAATTAGTTTTATTTTTATGAATTTTTTGATATATTATTTATATTTTTAAGATTTTGAATTGAATTAGTTTTATTTTTCTGAATTTATTGATGTATTATTTGTATTTTTAAAATTTTGAATTGAATTAGTTTTATTTTTATGAATTTTTTGATATATTATTTGTATTTTTAAAATTTTGAATTGAATTAGTTTTATTTTTTTGAATTTTTTGATATATTATTTGTATTTTTAAGATTTTGAATTGAATTAGTTTTATTTTTCTGAATTTATTGATGTATTATTTGTATTTTTAAGATTTTGAATTGAATTAGTTTTATTTTTATGAATTTTTTGATATGTTATTTGTATTTTTAAAATTTTGAATTGAATTAGTTTTATTTTTATTGATATATTTCTGAAAAAGAAAAGAAATTTCAAAAATAGCTTTAGTCGCGGTTGGCCTCGCCAACCGCGACTAAAGGGCATTTTTCCGCGGGAAAGGAAAACGCGGCGAAAATACCCTTTAGTCGCGGTTGGGGTCGCCAACCGCGACTAAAGGTACCCCTTTAGTCGCGGTTGGGCTCCCCAACCGCGACTAAAGGTCTCTCCCTATAAATACGCGCGGGGCGCGCAGGCGGTTCACTTCTTCTTCCTCCTCGAACCGCCTGCGCCGCTGTGATCCTCCTCTTCGTCGCCGTCGGCTGCCGCCGCTACGCCCTCGACGACGTCGATGCCGCCAACGATGTCTCGCCGCGCCGCCCGTGGACCGCTGCCGCCGCGCCTCTCCTCTTCTGTCGCGCCCCGTACGTCGTCTCGGCTGCGCCGCCGTGTGACCGCCGCGCCGCGCCCGTACGTGTGTGTCCCAAAACGATCCCGCGCCGTCGCACCTGCGTGATCGCCGCACACAGCACCGCTTCGCACCGCCGCGCACCCGGCCGTGTGTGACCGCCGCGCACGCACCGCGCGCCGCCGCGCCGGCCCATGACAGAGGGGAGAAAAGAGAGAGGAGGGAGAGAGGAGACCGGTCGGGGGCCCAACTTTTTTTTTTGTTCTTGTTAAAATTAACAAGTAAAGTACAAAACAAAAATAAAAAAAAAAAAAAAACAATGTTACATGCTTATAAAGTTGTTTCAGTAAAAATCGACATATTTTGTGAGACATTTTGGTTTGCCTTTTAAACAAGACATAAAAATGTCGGTTTTATGTGAAACTTTACGCGCACACATAGAACATGTCTCTCTACATGAAAATTTTCTTTTCTAATTAAATAGTATGCTAGTGATCGATATCAGTGTAGTGGCGTAATCAATTTAGACGTAAACTATACAAATTAATTTAAATAAAATTTAGACTCATGATGCAAGGGGTGCGGTTTGTCCCGATGGACACATCGAAGGGAAACGGTGCATCATCAGACTGTTGCTTCCAGCACTTGCTTGGCGTTTTGCACGGAAATAATCGACGCCTCCGACTCGATAGAACCAAGCAGCGGTGTTTTTTTTGGGATCGAGAGGGGGCGGCGAGGGTTATGTGTCCTCGGCACCGCCACCGCCCTTTCGCCACCGCCCTTTCGCCACCGCCACCGGTCTCTCGGTCACGCGGTCACTGCGTCCCCCCTCTCGCCTCCCTCGTCGCCTTCTCTCTTTATATGTAGAAGAGATGTGATAATGCATATACACAATTAATTTGTTTTTACTACATGTTTTCAGGACTGACATATGGCGGACGATAGAGCTGACCCGATTATGGACAACTATGATCCGGACGCTGAAGACCATATGTTCGGCATCATAAACGGCGATATTCTATATGTGCCGACCGGACAAGAAGAAGATGATATCTCTTCTTATCTGAACCTTGACGGTGAAGATGAAGGGCGCCGTCAGCAAGATGATGCCGAACAAACATCGATAAACGACGATCTTCAAATGGAAGTAGCAACCACCTCCGGCGCCGAGGTATATATATACATTGAGCCTCTGGTGATACAAACTAACTGATTTGAATAAATATGTGTGTATTAACGAGCGCTACTCTCTTTCTTATTTTAGCCCTCGGCCGGATAGTCGAAACAATCGAGTACGTCGTCAAAGCGTGGCGCAACCAAGACGATGAAACAAGGAGAAACATGCACCATCGAGGTTGTCGACAGTGCAACTGGCAGGCCGCTGGAGCCCCGCAAGAACACCACCAAGTTTGTCAGCCAATGCGGAGCCGTTGTTAGAGACAACGTCTCGATCACCGTCCAGGAGTGGAATGAGCCAAAGAAGGCACGAATTGGTTTCACTTTTGTCGATAAGAGAACAAAAAAAGATTGCTTCAAGAAGCTTATGGAACATTTCGTTCTACCTCCAGAATACAACAAATTCGATGAGGAGGGTAACAAGATTGAGGAAAACAAGGAGAGGAGGAGGCTAGTCAAACAGTTCGCTCTTCATAAGATGTCAGACGCATTCCGGAAATTCAAGCAAAATCTAGCCCATGACTTTGTCAAGCAGAACAAGACTCCAGATTTCAAAGGACAATATGAGAAACTGAAACATGATTGGCCAGAATTTGTGAAGCAAAAGAAATCGGAGCAGTTCATTCAAATATCAAAAAAATAAGAAAAATGCGGCTAAGAAGGAGTACAATCATATTATGGGGCCAGGAGGGTATCGCCTTTGGGAGCCTACGTGGGAGAAGATGGAGAACGAGCTGAGGGCGCGAGGAATCCGTCCAGGTACGGAGGGATGGGACCCAAGGGCCAAAAGCTGGTGGTACGGGTATGGGGGATCGCTGAACCCGGAGACAGGGAGTGTGTTTACCGGGGCAAAATAATTAAACCCACCCAAGCCCTTATTGAGGCAATGAGGGATGCTCAAGAGGGGAAGATCAAGTTCAACAGAGAGAACGACGCGTTGACAAAAGCCCTCGGGAATCCTGAACACGGAGGACATGTACGAGGCATGGGGCACATTCCGTGGAAAATAGGGTTCCCCTAGAACGATGACCCGTACGGTTACAGAAGCCGTAAGAGAAAGATGGATCGGGAAGCAGATGTTGTGGCGCGGTTGGCATCAGAAATGGATGTGATGAAGAAAACCGTGAGTGTACTAGTAGCCGAAAGAGATGCAGCTCGGGCGCAGCATGAAGATCATCCATTGGATCTCGGAAGCCAGCAGCGGAGAAGCAGCGTGGCTTCCAAGGAGGCCCCACCGGCTGGTGCACCGACGATCGAAATTACTGCACCGGAGCCTCTGGTGGTCGAAATTACTGCACCAGAGCCTCCTCGCTACCCCGTGGACGATATAAAGGAGATGAAAGAATGTCATCTGTATTATCCTATCGGGAACATGTCCATGAAGGTAGCCATCGGCAGTGCTTTACCATGTTTACCTAGAGCACTCCACCACAACAACCCCATTCAAGATGGCTATGCTCGTGTCACGGTGGAGGACATAGTCCAAGGGTTTGAGGACCTGGACATTGACATTGCTACACCTGAAGGGGCGAGAAGACTTGGAGATGTCAAGCGCCATTTCATTCTATGGCAAAATAAGTTTATCAAGTTTCCAGGCGAGGCGCCAACAAGTCCACCCCCCTACGGTGGTGGTGGCGGTGGCGGTGGCGGTGGCGGTGGTGGTGGTGGTGGTGATGCTTCACCTACACATCCTTCACGTCAGCCGACGCCGCCCCCCAATTCACCTCCGGCGGGTAAGCAGCCGCCGCCCCCTAGTCCGCCCGGGCGGGTAAGCAGACGCCGCCCCCCAATCCACCTCCGGCGAAGAAGCAGAAGCAGTCCTGGATTATTAACCCGGACCCTTATGTACCTAAGATAACAAAGGTACCGGAGCCATCACTGAAGCCTCTCCCCACGAGGCCTTGGGAACGTACTGCCGAGGAAGTCGACGCGGCCGCGACTGCTGATTATGAGAAATGGAAGGCGGAATGAAAGAAGAAAAGAGATCCCGAGCCCAAGCCAGTATTTTCTGATGAGCAAAAGAAATGGGCTAAGTCATTTTTGAACGAACCGTCCCAAGCCGCGAAGAATCTGCCTGACGACTATGCACGTGAACTTCGTAAGCAGGCACTCATGTTCAAGAAGAAGAGAGAGCGGGAGGAGGCCGAGAAAACGGAATTAGAAAGTAAAAAAAGCGGGAAACGAGTTGCCCAGCTCGGGGAACAAAGTAAACAATCGATTGCCCCGCTGATAGTGAAAGCCGCCGGTCCGGATGCCCCCGATATCATAGAAGCTGCGGCAGCACAGGGATTGACTGTAACGAGTGCCAGAGAACAAGCGGCCAACTTAGGTATTACTCTTCGTGAACTGTTAGGCCTTGATGAGGCGCCAGTGAAGGAGGTAGTAATTACATATGTGAAGAATGGGCCTCTCGTCGAGCCTGCGCAGGAAGAGGATCTACATCCACAAATGAAAGGTCTGCTGAAATGGTACAAGGGTTACATAAAAAATAAAAACGCCAAAGAATATATTCATGCGGAAGTTAGATATGAGCATCACTTCAGACATTACTATGTACAAATTCATCTGAGTGAATTGTTCCAGCTTTTCAATCTGCGCGAGCTCGACAAATCTATCATCAGTTGCTACGTTCTGTAAGTGATTTATTTCTACCCCATCTCGTTCATATTGCCTGCACTATATATATGTCCTAACTATATTGTTGTGTCCGCTATTATATATACATGCAGAATGAAGATTAAGGAATGCAGTGTAAGGAACATCGATGATGTTGGGTTCATTGACCCACACATCGTTAATGGATATGTGTTAGAGCATCACCCCGCCGACGTGGAGGCGGACACTGTGGCGATTTCTTACAAAGCAGGAACTCAAAAGTGATATTCTATTTCCTTACCATTTTGGGTGAGTGTTTCTGTCTTGAGCACATTCTCTTTTGTTTACTCCATGCATGGTATGTGGCCGGCTAATCGATGAGTTATGCATGACGTACTGTGCATGTATCGTGTCCGCAGGTTCCACTGGATTCTGCTAGTAATTAAAGTTGACAAATCAGAATGTCTCGTCCACGACTCTCTGACTCTGGATTCAAATCTTTGGAGCGGCATGAGAAGAATGCTGCAGAAGTAATTATTTTCATTCATTTGCGCTCTATATCGATCGGCCTATTTCGTTCATTTCCTAATTAAGCTTCAAGTAATTAACTAATAACTCTCTTGTTCATTTAATTTTCTTTGCCTCGTAGGGTTTGGAGACGGTTCTCAGATCAAAAGGTCGGTGAATTCAAAAAAGAGCTATATTTCATGCGGTCAAAGGCTAAGAATGGTGGTGATATTCAGCCACCGAGGACCAATCTATGTGGATACTATGTCTGTGAGATGATCCGGAGATACACCTCTGAGCGCGTTCCGAGTGATACCAATGCTCAGAGGAATAACCTCCGGATGATGCTTAGTCCAGAAGCTCGCTTCCGACTACTTCAAGAGGAACTAGCTGGATGGTTCACGAGGGAAGTCCTCGATCCTAAAGGAGAACACCATTACGAGGACGTAGAACTATACATGCATTAAATTATGTATGGAAACTTGTTCAAACTTGTATATGGTCATCCGATGATATTGAATATATATTGTATATTCCTCTTGAATTCTTTTTGGTTCTAATTTCAAATTTGTTTGAAATTGTACATTCATATGCATGTATGTAGTACCGTAGAATATGTGAAACTCCTTCAAAATTACAATAAAGCACAAAAGAAATAAAACAATACAAATTAAACAGAAAACAGGTTTAGGGGGGGGGGGCAGGTTTAGGGGGGCCTAAAACCCTAAACCTGCGGCGGCCTTTAGTCGCGGTTGGCCAGTAGTGCCGCGACTAATGGTCCTCCGCCCCGACGGTCGCCTGGCGCCCACGTGGACGGGCCTTTAGTCGCGGTTCTTAAGCAACCGCGACTAAAGGGGGGGCCTTTAGTCGCGCTTATTTGGTCGCGGTTGCGCAACCGCGACTAATGGCAGTTGCGAACCGCGACCAAAGGCCCTTTTTCCACCAGTGAGGTTCTTTCAAAGTGGGTAATGGTATGGCAATCCGCTTCTGGAAAGATACCTGGTTGGGAACTACTCCTTTAGCTCAACAATATCCTTCTTTGTATAATATTGTCCATCATAAAAATGTCACTGTTGCACAAGTACTTGCCCAACCACCATTGAATATTACATTCCGAAGAGTGTTGAATGGTAGTAAATGGACTTCATGGTTACAATTATGTCGGAAACTCATGATGGTTACTTTGAATGACGAGAATAATCGATTTATTTGAAATTTGACACCTAAAGGGGTGTTTACTGTCAAGTCCATGTATGAAGATCTTATGTGTGACCATACCCCTTTTTTGCGAAAATATCTCTTGAAGGTTAAAATACCACTTAAGATTAAGACTTTCATGTGGTTCATGTGTAATAAAGTTTTGTTAACTAAAGATAATCTAGCTAAACGTCATTGGAATAGGTGTACAAAATGTGTTTTCTGTGGGGAACATGAGACCATTCAACATCTTTTTATTGAATGTTCGCTAGCTAAACTCTTATGGCGTACGGTTAATTTCACTTTTGATCTTCCACCTCCCACCAATATTACCAATATGTTTGGTAATTGGTTAAATGGAGTAGATAGACAATCTAAGGCGTTTATCCGGATTGGGGTTTCCGCTTTATGTTGGTCCATTTGGAGGGTCAGAAATGATATAATTTTTTAATAAAAAAGCCTCTTTTCATTTCTTGCAGGTTATTCACATGGTTTTCCATTGGGTCCAACTTTGGGCTCTACTTTCCCCAGAGGGACTGCGGGATACCATGGCTTCTGGATGCACACGGCTCCTGATGGTCGCTCAGGATATCTTGTGCCAGGCTGGTTGGCGGTATACTAGAAGACTATGTTGAGTTGTAGTCCTAGTATGTCTTGTTTTCGATGGTTGATTCTTGTATCAATCCTCGGTCATGTGTGAGTTGTAAACACTACTTTTTGAAACTTTTCCTTAATAAAGGGATGTGTGCATCGTCATGATGCAGAAGCCGGGTACACCCCCGTTTCGAAAAAAATCTCTTTTATTTTTATTTTTATTTTCAGCGGGTCTGGATTAAAAGTATGCAACCTAGGAAAAAAGCGCACCTACCGCGCGAGCGTTCGCTCAGCGCCCCGCCATTCCATTATCAGATCAATCTGCGTGCCTGCGCAATGCTCGTGAATGAGCATGCAGATCGCGCCGGCTACCGTGCGCGGTCCAGCGACATGTCGATCCCCCGGCCCACGCATTAGCAACAGCAAACGCGTAGTGCGTGACGACCCTGCTGGCCAGTTGCACTCGCCGGCTGCCAGTAGCTGCGGCCGATCTGCTCAGATCATGGATGACTAGACTAGATGTGTAGATCTACCACTACTACTGCCAAGAATAGTTCATACAGTTCACTGCATCGCAGGCAAATAATTAATGATCGGATGTGACGATCGACGGCAGCCGGACAGCGGGACTGAAGCACATGTATCATCGGCCAAATCACTCGCCCCGTCTACGGCTTCAAATAGTGCGGGCACCAAGCATCCATTGCAGGGTCACAAGCCTCTAGCACGGTGCACAGTACGTTGATGGCCTGGTTCCCTTTTGGGGTGCATCGTCCACTGTGATCGCATACGTACGTTCAGAAAGTTCAGTATACACGTAGGTATGGCCTGTAAGACTGTAACCATGATGATGCATGGAAATTCAACGTAGCCGGAGAAACACAAGATAAGAAACTCAGTTATGGCACTGATAAACTGATAATGCCATACGTAATTCAGCGATGGAAGTGCAGACATTATGGGCCACAGAGCAGTAACTTATCGTATGTCACAATATACAGTTCTATACAGTTGTACTGTGGTAACTTGAGCGTGTCATATGGGCCATGGTCTCAGTGATCATGTCTAAAATGTAGCAGCAGACACAGCCCACACGGCATCCTCCTCACTCCGCGGCCCACCCATGACCCTTTTGGTAGGATTTTCCATCTGTACAGAGCCAGAGAGGCCATGCTGCCAAATCCTTGCACTGCATCACCGGCCAATGTCTCGTACAGTAAATTATTGCAATCGATGCCCATCCACCGATGTTTTGTTCGATTTCTCTCACCTTTTCTTGCCTGATGCACGCATGGCAGCACGTAGTCCTGCGTCGCCTGTCGTTTGGTGGAAGCAGTGAAGACGTAGATACTTTCACTCTTCTGTTGGGTGCAGCAGAGCAGGGGCCAAGGATTGTGGGGAAACATACTGCAGTCGGAGGAGCAGATCGCCAGGCGACATGCAGGTGCTAGACTGCTTGCTGCATGCGCGATCCATATGCAACGGGTAGTAAATTGTGGGGAGTAGCCGAGCAGGGACGGCAGTAGCAGCAAGAACCGGTGTCCATTGTGCGGAAGAGGTCGGTAGGGGCGTGCCGGCACACATCATTCTTCATACGGGGAGTTACTCCCACACCGATGTCTCCATACAACAGCATAGATGATTAGAATTAAAAACTCAAATAAAAGCATATATATTCAAATAAGTTTTCGAATTAAAAGTTTGGATCAATATACGACATCAAATTTGAATATGTTTTCGAATATGAAATTTGGGCCAACATACGGCCACCGAATCGCCGTCTACTCTGGCTGCAAAAAAAACTTCGGCTTCCAGGCCAAACGATCAGATGAACGGCGGGAGAAATGAGCGGCGGAGGGACGGTGTTTGGTGGAAAAGATGTATACTTTTTGGATGTGTGGCTGACAGGCGGCTTCCACGCCTAAAAAAATTCGTCTCGCAAGGTGCCGACGCGTTTGATTTGTGCCCTTCACGAAGGGGCCGGCATGGGGTTCCGGCGCTTCTATTGGACTCGAAAAAGCGCCAACGCTTTTTGAGCGCGCCGGTGTGAGTCTATTTTCACTGCCGACCCCTAAAACTCTCGGGACCGCTATTAGGCGCACCGGTGGAGATGCTCTAAAGGGCCGAATGGCGGGAAACATAAACAAACGGTGGCCCGCTTGATTTGTTGCTACACGAGTTGGCAGTGCCACCCAGTATTGAATTTTTTCTTGAACAAAGTGCAGCGGATTTAATAAGAGCAATGCAATATACGGAGTAGTACCTATGCTGAAGCAATGTAATGTTTTAAAGAATATGAAACAAATTTTTAGAGGTGGTCAATGACGTATGCTATAATGGTGTAAAACCTCGATGCAAACTAGTCTATATTCTAGTCTACACGAAATTGATAAAGTCTAACAAATTTTATAGTTTTGAAATGTGCACTATTCACTATAAAATTTGTAAGAATTTTTTTGTAGCCTAGAAAATGAAGTAGTTTGTATTGAGATTTTACACCAATATAGTATACATCATTAGCTATCTATAGAATTTTGATTCCGAATTTTTTAATTTTTGAAACATGAATTCTAAGTGTTTGCAGTAAAAAGAGCTACATGTATGTATTTATACCACAGTACCTCCATGCTAAAATAAGTGACATAACTTTCTCTAAATAGACCTATATCTAGACGTATTTTCGTGTGTAGATTTATCTGTATCTACATAAATTTATGATAATTATTGTCGAACACAGCCTAACAATCACGAAAAGTGGTAAATTACTGCAGGATGAACTAACCAACATGATATAGGGGAGATGAAAACAAATAAAATAGAGGTGATACCTAGGGCGCTATGGTTTCCATCCCCTATGCGGACGTTGCTGTTTGTCCCGTCTCTGGTGACCTTTCAGCCCTTGGATGTACCGTGGACCAAGACCTCTTGCAAGTGGGAGGGATTTTGTTTCTTATTTTATGTTTTTTCTGTGTCTTTTTTGAGGTGGTAAAGCGGCGGTGACGTTCTGAAGCATACTAAGGTCCTTCCCGTCCTATGATCGCTCCATTGGTGCACCTAGTGTCGACGGAGGGCGCGTTGCGTCATGTGTACGACAGATCTCCCGGGTTACGGTTGGTTTTATTATCCTTTGGTATGATTTTAGGTTTATCTTTGCGTTCAATAAACGGTTGTTAACATTAACGATGATTATTGCTATGATGCGTTTTTACATTCATGCATTAGCACAAGCTTGGCAGAGCCATGACTTCACTTTGTCAATTTAAAGTTCTGTAGTTATTTGTATGATTTTTTCACCTTTTTCCTTTTATAGATACAAAACAATGTAGCCAAGTGAGTACGCAACTTGTGTATAGTTAGTGCGACAACTACCCGTTTGTCTACACAAAAAAAAAACTCTATTACAGTAACCTTTGCTCGCCCGGGTGGTGGAGGGACAATGTGGACAAAAGCACGCATTCAGCTCATGATTCTATTTGTTGTTCGTGCTAGGTTGTTCAATGACCTATTTTCAGTTTTTGTTATTACAGAACCTCTTTATACTGTTATCGTGGATGATTATTAATTGCTCGGTAATTTGTCTGCAAAAGAGAGCGGGTGAAGGCATTTATGCATGCATGCGACATCAGCGTCACATAAGGCTGCTCATAGTGGGGAGTAACTTAGACTAGTAACATATGCCATGTTACCAGTCTAGGTTACTACCTTCATAGTGGGTAGTGACTTATACGTGGTGTCATGCATTGTGTCATTTATTATGTTGTAGACTCATTTTGCCTTGAAATGTGTGATGTTATGGTAACATAGCTAGTTACCACCTCACTCTCTTTCTTCATTTATTCGCATACCATGTCACCAAAATGCTTTGAAATGTGTGATGTTGCTATGTTACTCTCACTATGAGCAGTGGCTGCCGCGACAATGCACAATGACCAGGACACGCGCGACGAAAATCGACGGGCGAGCTGGTGCTGGACTGCTGGTGGCGCTAGCGCTTCCGCATACGGCACTCCACTCCACGCCGTGCCGTGCGCGGTGGGGCGTCGAGAGCGAGCGGCACGTACCGTACGGCCACATGGCATGCCCGTCTTCTCGACGGGTGCGTGGGTGATTTATCTGTTCCGCCGCGCGCTTCCTTCATTTCCAGGTCAAAATCATGACCATTCCTGGAACGCAAGTGTGGCGTCCATGTCACCAAGAAAGCAAGTTGTATTGTCAATTATATGCGCGCGCTCGCCCAGCATTTTGTCACGTCCTGCAAACGCTCGAAAGCTCGTCTCGTCGGCGTCGTCTACTTTGCTGACAAAGATGGATGGATGGACTCCGGCTGCCAGTGCCAGTGCCGTGTCATCTCAGGCTTTAGGGCATCTCCAGCGACGCTACGTATTTCGGATGTTCGAAATGTTCGTTTGCATCGCGTGGCGGACGTGAGATAAACTGTTTTTGTTAGCGCGTCCATTTGCACCTAGGGGTGGCTCCAGCGGCCCGACGTATTTCCGCGTTTGCATCAATTTATGAAGTTTTCAAACAATAAAATAAGGAAATCAACGAAGTCATAGTTATTACTGTTAAGCTTCATGCACTAGCCACTTGAACCAAAAGTCCGAACTGATGGAAAGGGCTAGGCAATCTACATATACACTTCATAACACCCCCACTCGCGTGTGACGGGAGAAGAGAAAGTCAACACGTGAAAGAAGAATAGCACACCGAAACAGCAGTGGCTAAAGAGGGGGGCAACATCAATTTTTAGGCTTAATTGCGAAAACCATGTGAAAGCCAGGATTTGAACTCGAGACCTGGGGCTCTGATACCATGTTAAACTTCATGCACTAGCCACTTAATCCAAAAGTCCGAACTGATGGAAAGGGCTAGGCAATCTACATATACACTTCACAACAATTACATTTAAATTTTTAAAAGTATACATGAAAATAAGATAGTATTTCTCTAGGCATGATCTTCATGGCCAGCCAATGTCCACTGATGCTCAATCAGATCCGTCTGCAGCTGTTTGGAGACGTTCTCGTTAGTGACTTCTACATTGATATGTAGATACTCCTGCCAAGATGAAGTTCTAGAAAGTGGCGCCACCAACTCACCTTGGAATTCCCCGTGGTTCTCATTGCGGCCATCAGGACGCTCGTTCTCAACGATCATGTTGTGCATGATCGCGCAACATGTCATTACCTCATGCATGGTCTTCAGGAACCAAGTTCTTGCCGGGTGACGGACAATTGCCCACCGAGCTTGGAGCACACCAAATCCTCGGCGTCTTGGCAAACCTCCTCGTCTTCTCGGAGTTTGGATTACGGACAGTCTTCACCAATGTGGCCCCGTCGGGGTAGATGCCATCAGCAAGATAATATGGCTTGTCATATGCATTTCCATTGATCTCATAGCTCACCCGGGGAGCTTTGCCTTGCATGAGCCGGTTGAAAACCGGTGATCGGTGCAACACATTGATGTCATTGTTGGAACCGGATGCCAAAGAACGAATGCCAAATTCATAAATCTTGAGATATGACAGCTTCGAGAATGACAATTTTTCCCTCCTCATGCCCGCTGTACGCACCCTGCCATCCAAATTGACAGTTTTTTCCACTCTTAGTGCATGCAATCTATGCTGCCAATCATTCCTGGGAACCGTCTAGACTCGTTGATAGACAGGAGTGATACGCGTACATCACGCGTCCGTTGGGAACCCCAAGAGGAAGGTGTGATGCGTACAGCAGCAAGTTTTTCCTCAGTAAGAAACCAAGGTTATCGAACCAGTAGGAGCCAAGAAGCACGTGAAGGTTGTTGGTGGCGGAGTGTAGTGCGGTGCAGCACCAGGGATTCCGGCGCCAACGTGGAACCTGCACAACACAATCAAAGTACTTTGCCCCAACGTAACTGTGAGGTTGTCAATCTCATCGGCTTGCTATAACGAAGGATTAGATGTATAGTGTGGATGATGATGTTTGCAAAGAACAGTAAGAACGAGTATTGCAGTAGATTGTATTCGATGTAAAAGAATGGACCGTCCACAGTTCACTAGTGGTGTCTCTCCAATAAGAAATAGCATGTTGGGTGAACAAATTACAGTTGCGCAATTCACAAATAAAGAGGGCATAACAATGCACATACATATTATGATGAGTAGTGTGAAATTCAATTGGGCATTACGACAAAGTACATAGACCGCTATCCAGCATGCATCTATGACTAAAAAGTCCACCTTCAGGTTAGCATCCGCACCCCTCCCAGTATTAAGTTGCAAACAACAGACAATTGCATTAAATATGGTGCATAATGTAATCAACACAAATATCCTTAGACAAAGCATTGATGTTTTATCCCTAGTGGCAACAACACATCCACAACCTTAGAACTTTCTCACATCGTCCTGCATTAAATGGAGGCATGAACCCACTATCGAGCATAAATACTCCCTCTTGGAGTTACAAGTATCAACTTGGCCAGAGCCTCTACTAGCAATGGAGAGCATGCAAGATCATAAACAACACATATGATAGATTGATAATCAACATAACATAGTATTCCATATTCATCGGATCCCAACAAACGCAACATGTAGCATTACAAATAGATGATCTTGATCATGTTAGGCAGCTCACAAGATCGAACAATGATAGCACAATGAGGAGAAGACAACCATCTAGCTACTGCTATGGACCCATAGTCCAGGGGTGAACTATTCATACATCACTCCGGAGGCGATCATGGCGATGAAGAGTCCTCCGGGAGATGATTCCCCTCTCCGGCAGGGTGCCGGAGGCGATCTCCTGAATCCCCCGAGATGGGATTGGCGGCGGTGGCGTCTCTGGAAGGTTTTCCGTATCGTGGCTCTCGGTACTGGGGTATTCTCGACGAAGGCTTTAAGTAGGCGGAAGGGTAGGTTTAGGGACGAGGGGCCCACACAACAGGGCGGCGCGGGCCCTAGCCTGGCCGCGCGGCCCTGGCGTGGCGTCGCCTCGTCGCCCCACTTTGTAATCCTTTTGGTCTTCTGGAAGCTTCGTGGAAAAATAAGACCCTGGGCGTTGATTTCGTCCAATTCCGAGAATATTTCCTTTGTAGGATTTCTGAAACCAAAAACAGCAGAAAACAGCAACTGGCTCTTCGGCATCTCGTCAATAGGTTAGTTCCAGAAAATGCATAAATATGACATAAAGTGTGTATAAAACATGTGAGTATCATCATAAAAGTAGCATGGAACATAAGAAATTATAGATACGTTTGAGACGTATCAAGCATCCCCAAGCTTAGTTCCTACTCGTTCTCGAGTAGGTAAACGATAACAAAGATAATTTCTGAAGTGACATGCTATCATAATCTTGATCATTACTATTGTAAAGCACATGAGATGAATGCAGCGATTCGAAGCAATGGTAAAGAAAATGAGTAAACAACTGAATCATATAGCAAAGACTTTTCATGAATAGTACTTTTGACACAAGCATCAATAAGACTTGCATAAGAGTTAACTCATAAAGCAATAAATTCATAGTAGAAAGTTTTGAAGCAACACAAAGGAAGATATAAGTTTCAGCGGTTGCTTTCAACTTCAACATGTATATCTCATGGATAATTGTCAACATAAAGCAATATAACAAGTGCAATAGGTAAACATGTAAGAATCAATGCACAGTTGACACAAGTGTTTTCTTCTAAGATAGAAAGAAGTAGGTAAACTGACTCAACATAAAGTAGAAGAATGGCCCTTCGCAGAGGGAAGCATGGATTACTATATTTGTGCTAGAGCTTTTATTTTGAAAACATAGAAACAATTTTTTCAACGGTAGTAATAAAGCATATGTGTTATGTATAAGATATCCTATAAGTTGCAAGCCTCATGCATAGATTACCAATAGTGCTCGCACCTTGTCCTAATTAGCTTGGATTTACATGGATTATCATTGCATAGCATATGTTTTAACCAAGTGTCACAAAGGGGTACCTCTATGCCGCCTGTACAAAGGTTTAAGGAGAAAGCTCGCATTGGATTTCTCGCTTTTGATTATTCTCAACTTAGACATCCATACCGGGACAACATAGACAACATATAATGGACTCCTCTTTAATGCATAAGCATTCAACAACAATTAATATTCTCATAAGAGATTGAGGATTGATTGTCCAAACTGTCCACCATGGATCATGGCTTTAGTTAGCGGCCCAATGTTCTTCTCTAACAATATGCATACTCAAACCATTGATCATGATAAATCACCCTTACTTCAGACAAGACGAACATGCATAGCAACTCACATGATATTCAACAAAGGTAATAGTTGATGGTGTCCCCAGAAACATGGTTACCGCTCAACAAGCAACTTATTAAGAAATAAGATACATAAGTACATATTCAATACCACAATAGTTTTTAGGCTATTTTCCCATGAGCTATATATTGTAAAGACAAGGAATAGAATTTTAAAGGTAGCACTCAAGTAATTTACTTTGGAATGGCGGAGAAATACAATGTAGTAGGTAGGTATGGTGGACACAAATGGCATAGTTTTTGGCTCAAGGATTTTGGATGCATGAGAAGTATTCCCTCTCAATACAAGGCTTAGGCTAGCAAGGTTGTTTGAAGCAAACACAAGTATGAATCGGTACAGCAAGACTTACATAAGAACATATTGCAAGCATTATAAGACTCTACACTGTCTTCCTTGTTGTTCAAACACCTCACCAGAAAATATCTAGACTCTAGAGAGACCAATCATGCAAACCAAATTTTAACAAGCTCTATGTAGTTCTTCATTAATAGGTGCAAAGTATATGATGCAAGAGCTTAAACATGAGCACAACAATTGCCAAGTATCAAATTATTCAAGACATTATACCATTTACCACATGTAGCATTTTCCGTTTCCAACCATATAACAATTAACGAAGCAGTTTCAACATTCGACATGAACATTAAGAATAAAGCTAAGAACATATGTGTTCATATGCAACAGCGGAGCGTGTCTCTCTCCCACACAATGAATGCTAGGATCCACTTTATTCAAACAAAACAAAAACAAGAACATAAAGACGCTCCAAGTAAAGCACATAAGATGTGACAGAATAAAAATATAGTTTCACTAGAGGTGACCTGATAATTTGTCGATGAAGAAGGGGATGCCTTGGGCATCCCCAAGCTTAGATGCTTGAGTCTTCTTGAAATATCCAGGGATGAACCACGGGGGCATCCCCAAGCTTAGAGCTTTCACTCTCCTTGATAATATTGTATCATCCTCCTCTCTTGACCCTTGAAAACTTCCTCCAGACCAAACTCAAAACAAACTCATTAGAGGGTTAGTGCGTAATCAAAAATTCACATGTTCAGAGGTGACATAATCATTCTTAACACTTCTGGACATTGCACAAAGCTACTGAAAGTTAATGGAACAAAGAAATCCATCAAACATAGCAAAACAGGCAATGCGAAATAAAAGGCAAAATCTGATAAAACAGAACAGTCCGTAAAGACGAATTTTTTAGAGGCACTTAACTTGCTCAGATGAAAATGCTCAAACTGAATGAAAGTTGCGTACATATCTGAGGATCACTCACGTAAATTGGCAGATTTTTCTGAGTTACCTACAGAGAATACTACTCAAATTCGTGACAGCAAGAAATCTGTTTCTGTGCAGTAATCCAAATCTAGTATGAACCTTACTATCAAAGACTTTACTTGGCACAACAATGCAATAAAATAAATATAAGGAGAGGTTGCTACAGTAGTAACAACTTCCAAGACTCAAATATAAAATAAAAGTGCAGAAGTAAAATCATGGGTTGTCTCCCATAAGCGCTTTTCTTTAACGCCTTTCAGCTAGGCGCAGAAAGTGTGAATCAAGTATTTTCAAGAGATGAAGCATTGAAATTCTTACCAGGGGTGTTGGGAGTTTTCTCAACAATGCATTGTATCTGGTCTATGTAAGTTTCTCCTCTTCGTACGCTTTTAGGCTTGCTATTCTCATCAAACAAATTTTCAGGAACAAGCCAAGCATAGTTATTTTCTAGAGCTTCATGCATTCCTAGGAGCTTACTAGGTATCGGTACTTTAATCTCCCCACCATCATTAACATTATTAGTGTACCTTATTCTATCCATGTCCATCTTTTCAAGTGTTCTCTTAAAATCTGTGAACAAACCAAGCCTCTTATGCTTAATACAAACTTTTCTAGCTTCTTTATCTATATCTTCAAATTCTCTAACAAGGACTTTTAAAACAAAATCTCTCTTTTCTCCCCTCTCCATATCAGAAAGTGTAAGAAACATATGTTTTATTATGGGATTGAGATTAACAAATCTAGTTTCCAACATGTGTACTAAACAGGCAGAATCACTTTCATAAGTAGGAGCAACTTTTAATAATGGTATATCTTCAAAATCTTCATCCATGCTAACATGGGTGAAACTCTTTTCTATATTATCTCTTCCAATGATAGACCCTTGTCCTACCGGTATATCTTTCAGAGTAAAATTAGGAGGAAACATGATGAAATAAGTAAAGTAAACGCAAGTAACTAATTTTTTTGTGTTTTTAATATAGAGAACGCAAACAAGATAGTAAATAAAGTAAAACAAGTAACTAATTTTTTTGTATTTTTGATATAATGAGCAAACAACGCAGTAAATAAAATAAAGTAAAGCAAGACAAAAACAAAGTAAAGAGATTGGAAGTGAAGACTCCCCTCGCAGCGTGTCTTGATCTCCCCGGCAACGGCGCCAGAAAATAGCTTGCTGTCCACAACTGGCGCGTGGTTGACGTGGGAGGTAGAATCTCTGTGGTGTAGCTTTTCTTCGTTCCCCGGCAACGGCGCGAGAAAAAGAGCTTGATACGCGTACAGCACGCGTCCGTTGGGAACCCCAAGAGGAAGGTGTGATGCGTACAACAGCAAGTTTTCCCTCAGTAAGAAACCAAGGTTATCGAACCAGTAGGAGCCAAGAAGCACGTGAAGGTTGTTGGTGGCGGAGTGTAGTGCGGCGCAACACCAGGGATTCCGGCGCCAACGTGGAACCTGCACAACACAATCAAAGTACTTTGCCCCAACGTAACAGTGAGGTTGTCAATCTCACCGGCTTGCTGTAACAAAGGATTAGATGTATACTGTGGATGATGATGTTTGCAAAGAACAGTAAGAACGAGTATTGCAGTAGATTGTATTCGATGTAAAAGAATGGACCGGGGTCCACAGTTCACTAGTGGTGTCTCTCCAATAAGAAATAGCATGTTGGGTGAATAAATTACAGTTGGGCAATTGACAAATAAAGAGGACATAACAATGCACATACATATTATGATGAGTAGTGTCAAATTCAGTTGGGCATTACGACAAAGTACATAGACCGCTATCCAGCATGCATCTATGCCTAAAAAGTCCACCTTCAGGTTAGCATCCGCACCCCTTCCAGTATTAAGTTGCAAACAACAGACAATTACATTAAGTATGGTGCGTAATGTAATCAACACAAATATCCTTAGACAAAGCATTGATGTTTTATCCCTAGTGGCAACAACACATTGATACGCGTACAGCACGCGTCCGTTGGGAACCCCAAGAGGAAGGTGTGATGCGTACAGTGGCAAGTTTTCCCTCAGTATGAAACCAAGGTTTATCGAACCAGTAGGAGTCAAGAAGCACGTTGAAGGTTGATGGCGGCGAGATGTAGTGCGGCGCAACACCAGGGATTCCGGCGCCAACGTGGAACCTGCACAACACAACCAAAGTACTTTGCCCCAACGAAACAGTAAGGTTGTCAATCTCATCGGCTTGCTGTAACAAAGGATTAGATGTATAGTGTGGATGATGATTGTTTGCAGAGAACAGTAGAACAAGTATTGCAGTAGATTGTATTTCAGATGTAAAGAATAGGACCGGGGTCCACAGTTCACTAGAGGTGTCTCTCCCATAAGATAAATAGCATGTTGGGTGAACAAATTACAGTTGGGAAATTGACAAATAGAGAGGGCATGACCATGCACATACATGATATGATGAGTATAGTGAGATTTAATTGGGCATTACGACAAAGTACATAGACCGCTATCCAGCATGCATCTATGCCTAAAAAGTCCACCTTCAGGTTATCATCCGAACCCCTTCCAGTATTAAGTTGAAAACAACAGACAATTGCATTAAGTATGGTGCGTAATGTAATCAATAACTACATACTCGGACATAGCATCAATGTTTTATCCCTAGTGGCAACAACACATCCATAATCTTAGAGGTTTCTCTCACTCCCCCAGATTCACGGAGACATGAACCCACTATCGAGCATAAATACTCCCTCTTGGAGTTACTAGCAAAAACTTGGCCAGAGCCCCTAATAATAACGGAGAGCATGCAAGATCATAAACAACACATAGATATAAATTGATAATCAACATAACATAGTATTCTCTATTCATCAGATCCCAACAAACACAACATATAGAATTACAGATAGATGATCTTGATCATGTTAGGCAGCTCACAAGACCCGACAATGAAGCATAATGAGGAGAAGACAACCATCTAGCTACTGTTATGGACCCATAGTCCAGGGGTGAACTACTCACTCATCACTCCGGAGGCGACCATGGCGGTGTAGAGTCCTCCGGGAGATGAATCCCCTCTCCGGCAGGGTTCCGGAGGCGATCTCCTGAATCCCCAGAGATGGGATTGGCGGCGGCGGCGTCTCTGGAAGGTTTTCCGTATCGTGGCTCTCGGTACTGGGGGTTTCGCGACGAAGGCTATTTGTAGGCGGAAGGGCAGGTCAAGGGGCGTCACGAGGGGCCCACACCATAGGGTGGCGCGGCCAGGGCTTGGGCCGCGCCGCCCTATCATCTGGCCGCCTCGTGGCCCCACTTCGTTAGCTCTCCGGTCTTCTGGAAGCTTCGTGTGAAAATAGGCCCCTAGGCGTTGATTTCGTCCAATTCCGAGAATATTTCCTTACTAGGATTTCTGAAACCAAAAACAGCAGAAAACAAAGAATCGGCTCTTCGGCATCTCGTTAATAGGTTAGTTCCAGAAAATGCATAAATATGACATAAAGTATGCATAAAACATGTAGATATCATCAATAATGTGGCATGGAACATAAGAAATTATCGATACGTCGGAGACGTATCAGCATCCCCAAGCTTAGTTTCGTCGTCCCAGCGAGATAAACGATAACAAAGATAATTTCTGGAGTGACATGCCATCATAACCTTGATCATACTATTGTAAGCATATGTAATGAATGCAGCGATCAAAACAATGTAAATGACATGAGTAAACAACTGAATCATAAAGCAAAGACTTTTCATGAATAGTACTTCAAGACAAGCATCAATAAGTCTTGCATAAGAGTTAACTCATAAAGCAATAATTCAAAGTAGAGGTATTGAAGCAACACAAAGGAAGATGAAGTTTCAGCGGTTGCTTTCAACTTATAACATGTATATCTCATGGATAGTTGTCAATGCAAAGTAATATAACAAGTGCAATATGCAAGTATGTAGGAATCAATGCACAGTTCACACAAGTGTTTGCTTCTTGAGGTGGAGAGAGATAGGTGAACTGACTCAACAATAAAAGTAAAAGAATGGTCCTTCAAAGAGGAAAACATCGATTGCTATATTTGTGCTAGAGCTTTGATTTTTGAAAACAAGAAACAATTTTGTCAATGGTAGTAATAAAGCATATGTGTTATGTAAATTATATCTTACAAGTTGCAAGCCTCATGCATAGTATACTAATAGTGCCCGCACCTTGTCCTAATTAGCTCGGATTACCGGGATTATCGCAATGCACATGTTTTAACCAAGTGTCACAAAGGGGTACCTCTATGCCGCTTGTACAAAGGTCTAAGGAGAAAGCTCGCATTGGATTTCTCGCTATTGATTATTCTCAACTTAGACATCCATACCGGGACAACATAGACAACAGATAATGGACTCCTCTTTTATGCATAAGCATGTAGCAACAATTAATTTTCTCATATGAGATTGAGGATATATGTCCAAAACTGAAACTTCCACCATGATTCATGGCTTTAGTTAGCGGCCCAATGTTCTTCTCTAACATTATGCATGCTCTAACCATTAAGTGGTAAATCGCCCTTACTTCAGACAAGACGAACATGCATAGCAACTCACATGATATTCAACAAAGAGTAGTTGATGGCGACCCAGGAACATGGTTATCGCACAACAAGCAACTTAATAAGAGATAAAGTGCATAATTACATATTCAATACCACAATAGTTTTTAGGCTATTTGTCCCATGAGTTATATATTGTAAAGGTAGAGGATATAAATTTAAAGGTAGCACTCAAGCAATTTACTTTGGAATGGCGGAGAAATACCATGTAGTAGGTAGGTATGGTGGACACAAATGGCATAGTGGTTGGCTCAAGGATTTTGGATGCATGAGAAGTATTCCCTCTCGATACAAGGCTTAGGCTAGCAAGGTTATTTGAAACAAACACAAGGATGAAGCGGTGCAGCAAAACTCACATAAAAGACATATTGTAAACATTATAAGACTCTACACCGTCTTCCTTGCTGTTCAAACTCAATACTAGAAATTATCTAGACCTTAGAGAGACCAAATATGCAAACCAAATTTTAGCATGCTCTATGTATTTCTTCATTAATAGGTGCAAAGTATATGATGCAAGAGCTTAAACATGAGCACAACAATTTCCAAGTATCACATTACCCAAGACATTATAGCAATTACTACATGTATCATTTTCTAATTCCAACCATATAACAATTTAACGAAGAAGAAACTTCGCCATGAATACTATGAGTAAAGCCTAAGGACATATTTGTCCATATGCAACAGTGGAGCGTGTCTCTCTCCCACACAATGAATGCTAGGATCCATTTTATTCAAACAAAACAAAAACAAAAACAAACCGACGCTCCAAGCAAAGCACATACGATGTGATGGAATAAAAATATAGTTTCAGGGGAGGAACCTGATAATGTTGTCGATGAAGAAGGGAATGCCTTGGGCATCCCCAAGCTTAGACGCTTGAGTCTTCTTGATATATGCAGGGGTGAACCACCGGGGCATCCCCAAGCTTAGAGCTTTCACTCTCCTTGATCATGTTGTATCATCTCCCTCTCTTGATCCTTGAAAACTTCCTCCACACCAAACTCAAAACAACTCATTAGAGAGTTAGTGCACAATCAAAATATACATGTTCAGAGGTGACATAATCATTCTTAACACTTCTGGACATTGCAGAAAGCTACTGAAAGTTAATGGAATCGAAATATCCATCGAACATAGCAAAACAGGCAATGCGAAATAAAAGGCAGAATCTGTCAAAACAGAACAGTTCGTAAAGACGAATTTTATTGAGGCACCAGACTTACTCAAATGAAAATGCTCAAATTTAATGAAAGTTGCATACATATCTGAGGATCACTCACGTAAATTGGCATAATTTTTTGAGTTACCTACAGAGAATTTGGCCCAGATTCGTGACAGCAAAGAAATCTGTTTCTGCGCAGTAATCCAAATCTAGTATGAACCTTACTATCAACGACTTTACTTGGCACAACAATGCACAAAACTAAGATAAGGAGAGGTTGCTACAGTATTAAACAACTTCCAAGACTCAAAATAAAAATAAAGGTACTGTAGTAAAAACATGGTTGTCTCCCATAAGCGCTTTTCTTTAACGCCTTTCAGCTAGGCGCAGAAAGTGTGTATCAAGTATTATCAAGAGACGAAGTGTCAACATCATAATTTGTTCTCATAATAGAATCAAAAGGTAACTTCATTCTCTTTCTAGGGAAGTGTTCCATACCTTTCTTGAGAGGAAATTGATATTTAATATTACCTTCCTTCATATCAATGATAGCACCAACAGTTCGAAGAAAAGGTCTTCCCAAAATAATGGGACAAGATGCATTGCATTCAATATCCAAGACAACAAAATCAACGGGGACAAGGTTATTGTTAACGGTAATGCGAACATTATCAACTTTCCCCAAAGGTTTCTTTGTAGAATGATCAGCAAGATTAACATCCAAATAACAATTTTTCAATGGTGGCAAGTCAAGCATATTATAGATTTTCTTAGGCATAACGGATATACTTGCACCAAGATCACATAAAGCATTACAATCAAAGTCATTGACCTTCATCTTAATGATGGGCTCCCAACCATCCTCTAGCTTCCTAGGAATAGAAGCTTCGCGTTCTAGTTTCTCTTCTCTAGCTTTTATGAGAGCATTTGTAATATGTTTCGTGAAAGCCAAATTTATAGCACTAGCATTAGGACTTTTAGCAAGTTTTTGTAAGAACTTTATAACTTCAGAGATGTGGCAATCATCAAAATTTAAACCATTATAATCTAAAGCAATGGGATCATCATCCCCAATGTTGGAAAAAATTTCAGCAGTTTTATCACAAGCAGTTTCAGCAGTTTTAGCAGTTTCGGGTAGTTTTTCGCGCTTTGCATTTGAATTAGAAACATTGCTAACACCTATTCTTTTACCATTATTAGTAGGATATGCAGCAACATGTGTAGCATTAGCATTACTAGTGGTGGTAATAGTCCAAACTTTAGCTATATTATCTTCTTTTTCATTTTTTTCTCTTTCCCACCTAGCACGCAATTCGGCCGTCAATCTTATATTCTCATTAATTCTAACTTGGATGGCATTTGCTGTAGTAACAATTTTATTATTATGATTTTCATTAGGCATAACTTTCGATTTCAAAAGATCAACATCAGCAGCAAGACTATCGACTTTAGAAGCAAGTATATCAATTTTCCCAAGCTTTTCTTCAACAGATTTGTTAAAAGCAGTTTGTGTACTAATAAATTCCTTAAGCATGGCTTCAAGTCCAGGGGTTGTGTTCCTATTATTGTTGTAAGAATTCCCATAAGAATTACCATAGCATTGCCATTATTATAAGGATATGGCCTATAGTTGTTACTAGAATTGTTCCGATAAGCATTGTTGTTGAAATTATTACTTTTAATGAAGTTTACATCAACATGTTCTTCTTGGGCAACCAATAAAGCTAACGGAACATTATTAGGATCAACATTAGTCCTATCATTCACAAGCATAGACATAATAGCATCAATCTTATCACTGAAGGAAGAGGTTTCTTCGACATAATTTACCTTCTTACCTTGTGGAGCTCTTTTCGTGTGCCATTCAGAGTAATTAATCATCATATTATCAAGAAGCTTTGTTGCTTCACCAAGAGTGATGGACATAAAGGTACCTCCAGCAGCTGAATCCAATAGGTTCCGTGAAGAGAAATTCAGTCCTGCATAAAAGGTTTGGATGATCATCCAAGTAGTCAGTCCATGGGTTGGGCAATTTTTAACCAAAGATTTCATTCTTTCCCATGCTTGTGCAACATGCTCAGTATCCAATTGTTTAAAATTCATTATGCTACTCCTCAAAGATATAATTTTAGCAGGGGGATAATATCTACCAATAAAAGCATCCTTGCATTTAGTCCATGAATCAATACTATTCTTAGGCAGAGATAGCAACCAATCCTTAGCTCTTCCTCTTAATGAGAAAGGAAACAATTTTAATTTTATAATGTCACCATCTACATCTTTATACTTTTGCATTTCACATAGTTCAACAAAATTATTGAGATGGGCAGCAGCATCATCAGAACTAACACCAGAAAATTGCTCTCGCATAACAAGATTTAGTAAAGCAGGTTTAATTTCAAAGAATTCTGCTGTAGTAGCAGGTGGAGCAATAGGTGTGCATAAGAAATCATTATTATTTGTGGTTGTGAAGTCACACAACTTAGTATTTTCAGGAGTACCCATTTTAGCAATAGTAAATAAAGCAAACTAGATAAAGTAAATGCAAGTAACTAATTTTTTTGTGTTTTTGATATAGCAAACAAGATAGCAAATAAAGTAAAACTAGCAACTAATTTTTTTGTATTTTGATTTAGTGCAGCAAACAAAGTAGTAAATAAAGTAAAGCAAGACAAAAACAAAGTAAAGAGATTGCGATGTGGAGACTCCCCTTGCAGCGTGTCTTGATCTCCCCGGCAACAACGCCAGAAAAAGAGCTTGATACGCGTACAGCACGCGTCCGTTGGGAACCCCAAGAGGAAGGTGTGATGCGTACAGTGGCAAGTTTTCCCTCAGTATGAAACCAAGGTTTATCAAACCAGTAGGAGTCAAGAAGCACGTTGAAGGTTGATGGCGGCGAGATGTAGTGCGGCGCAACACCAGGGATTCCGGCGCCAACGTGGAATCTGCACAACACAACCAAAGTACTTTGCCCCAACGAAACAGTGAGGTTGTCAATCTCACCGGCTTGCTGTAACAAAGGATTAGATGTATAGTGTGGACGATGATTGTTTGCAGAGAACAGTAGAACAAGTATTGCAGTAGATTGTATTTCAGATGTAAAGAATAGGACTGGGGTCCACAGTTCACTAGAGGTGTCTCTCCCATAAGATAAATAGCATGTTGGGTGAACAAATTACAGTTGGGCAATTGGCAAATAGAGAGGACATGACCATGCACATACATGATATGATGAGTATAGTGAGATTTAATTGGGCATTACGACAAAGTACATAGACCGCTATCCAGCATGCATCTATGCCTAAAAAGTCCACCTTCAGGTTATCATCCGAACCCCTTCCAGTATTAAGTTGAAAACAACAGACAATTGTATTAAGTATGGTGCGTAATGTAATCAATAACAACATCCTCGGACATAGCATCAATGTTTTATCCCTAGTGGCAACAGCACATCCATAATCTTAGAGGTTTCTCTCACTCCCCCAGATTCACGGAGACATGAACCCACTATCGAGCATAAATACTCCCTCTTGGAGTTACTAGCAAAAACTTGGCCAGAGCCCCTACTAATAACGGAGAGCATGCAAGATCATAAACAACACATAGATATAAATTGATAATCAACATAACATAGTATTCTCTATTCATCGGATCCCAACAAACACAACATATAGCATTACAGATAGATGATCTTGATCATGTTAGGCAGCTCACAAGACCCGACAATGAAGCATAATGAGGAGAAGACAACCATCTAGCTACTGCTATGGACCCATAGTCCAGGGGTGAACTACTCACTCATCACTCCGGAGGCGACCATGGCGGTGTAGAGTCCTCCGGGAGATGAATCCCCTCTCCGGCAGGGTGCCGGAGGCGATCTCCTGAATCCCCCGAGATGGGATTGGCGGCGGCGTCTCTGGAAGGTTTTCCGTATCGTGGCTCTCGGTACTGGGGGTTTCGCGACGAAGGCTATTTGTAGGCGGAAGGGCAGGTCAAGGGGCGTCACGAGGGGCCCACACCATAGGCTGGCGCGGCCAGGGCTTGGGCCGCGCTGCCCTATCATCTGGCCACCTCGTGGCCCCACTTCGTTAGCTCTCCGGTCTTCTGGAAGCTTCGTGTGAAAATAGGCCCCTGGGAGTTGATTTCGTCCAATTCTGAGAATATTTCCTTACTAGGATTTCTGAAACCAAAAACAGCAGAAAACAAAGAATCGGCTCTTCGGCATCTCGTTAATAGGTTAGTTCCAGAAAATGCATAAATATGACATAAAGTATGCATAAAACATGTAGATATCATCAATAATGTGGCATAGAACATAAGAAATTATCGATACGTCGGAGACGTATCAGCACACATCCACAACCTTAGAACTTTCTGTCACTGTCCCAGATTAAATGGAGGCATGAACCCACTATCGAGCATAAATACTCCCTCTTGGAGTTACAAGTATCAACTTGGCCAGAGCCTCTACTAGCAACGGAGAGCATGCAAGATCATAAACAACACATATGATAGATTGATAATCAACATAATATAGTATTCCATGTTCATCGGATCCCAACAAACGCAACATGTAGCATTACAAATAGAGGGCTGATACGTCTCCAACGTATCGATAATTTCTTATGTTCCATGCTTGTTTTATGACAATACCTACATGTTTTGTTCACACTTTATGTCATTATTATGCATTTTCCGGAACTAACCTATTGACAAGATGCCGATGTGCCAGTTCCTGTTTTCTGCTGTTTTTGGTTTCAGAAATCCTAGTAAGGAAATATTCTCGGAATCGGACGAAATCAACGCCCAGCATCTTATAATTCCACGAAGCTTCCAGAACACCCAAGAGGGACCAGAGGAGGGCCACAGGGGGCCCACACGTGTGGGCGGCGCGGCCAAGGAGCCAGGCGCGCCCCCCTACTGTGTGGTGGCCCCGTCAGCCTTCCGACTCCGACTCTTCGCCTATAAGAAGCCCTCTGACCTAAATCTTCGATACGAATAAGCCACGGTACGAGAAACCTTCCAGAGCCACCGCCATCGCGAAGCCAAGTCTGGGGGACAGGAGTCTCTGTTCCGGCACGCCGTTGGGACGGGGAAGTGCCCCCGGAAGGCATCTCCATCGACACCACCGCCATCTTCATCACCGCTGCTGTCTCCCATGAGGAGGAAGTAGTTCTCCCTCGAGGCTAAGGGCTGTACCGGTAGCTATGTGGTTAATCTCTCTCCTATGTACTTCAATACAATGATCTCATGAGCTGCCTTACATGATTGAGATTCATATGAGCTTTGTATCACTATTCATCTATGTGCTACTCTAGTGATGTTATTAAACTACTCTATTCCTCCTCCATGATGTAATGGTGACAGTGTGTGCATCATGTAGTACTTGGCGTAGTTTATGATTGTGATCTCTTGTAGATTATGAAGTTAACTATTACTATGATGGTATTGATGTGATCTATTCCTCCTTTCATAGTGTGATGGTGACATTGTGCATGCTATGTTAGTACTTGGTATAGTTGTGTTGATCTATCATGCACTCTAAGGTTAATTAAATATGAATATCGAATGTTGTGGAGCTTGTTAACTCCAGCATTGAGGTGCTCTTGTAGCCCTACACAATTAATGGTGTTCATCATCCAACAAGAGAGTGTAGAGTGGTTTTATTATGTGATCAATGTTGAGAGTGTCCACTAGTGAAAGTATGATCCCTAGGCCTTGTTTCCAAATACTGCAATCATCGCTTGTTTATCGTTTCATCGCATCTGTACTTCCTGCAATATTACCACCATCAACTGCACGCCAGCAAGCTATTTTCTGGCGCCGTTACTACTGCTCATATTCATTCATACCACTTGTATTTCACTATCGCTTCGCCAAACTAGTGCACCTATACATATGACAAGTGTATTGGGTGTGTTGGGGACACAAGAGACTTCTTGTATCGTGATTGCAGGGTTGCTTGAGAGGGATATCTTTGACCTCTTCCTCCTGGAGTTCGATAAACCTTGGGTGATTCACTTAAGGGAAACTTGCTGCTGTTCTACAAACCTCTGCTCTTGGAGGCCCAACACTGTCTATAGGAAAAGGAGCGTGAGTAGACATCAAGCTATTTTCTGGCGCCGTTGCCGGGGAACGAAAAGCTACACAACAGAGATTTCCTCCCTCGTCAACCACGCGCCAGTCCTGGACATCAAGCTATTTTCTGGCGCCGTTGCCGGGGAGGAAAGGTAAAAGGTACTCACACTCCGTTCCCAGGTAACTAAGTTATTTTTTGGTGCCGTTGTAAGTGCTCGAAGCTATTTCCTTTAGATCCTGCAATTGCATCTTTTTGTTTCTTGTTTATCACTAGTTTGGCATAATGGAAAGCAACTATGAACTTTTTAATCTATTTCCTGAGTTAAGACATGGATTGTTTGCTGCGAAAATTAAAAAACCTATGGAATCTTATTTGCATGCTAGTAGCAATGTTATTAGTATGAATGCTTGGAACACCATTGTTGCTAATGATATGGAAAATTCTAAGCTTGGGGAAGCTGGCTTTGATGAGCATGATATTTTTAGTCCCCCAAGCATCGAGGAGAAAATTTCTTTGATGATACTTTGCCTCCTATTTATGATGATTATAATGATAGTAGTCTTTTGGTGCCACCTACTATGGAGGATAAATTTGATTATGATTACAATATGCCTCCTATATTTGATGATAGCTACTTTGTTGAATTTGCTCCCACTACTTAATAAAATTGATTATGCTTATGTGGAGGGCAATAATTTTATGCATGACACTCATGATAAGAATTCTTCATGTGATAATTATATTGTTGAGTTTGCTCATGATGCTACTGGATATTATTATGAGAGAGGAAATTATGGTAGTAGAAATTTTCATGTTACTAAAACACCTCTCTATATGCTGAAATTTTTGAAGTTACACTTGTTTTATCTTTCTATGCTTGTTGCATTATGCCTACATGACTTGTTTATTTACAAGATTCCTATGCATAGGAAGCATGTTAGGCTTAAATGTGTTTCGAATGTGCTTTTTGATGCTCTCTTTTGCTTCAACTACTATTTCTTGCGAGTGCATCATTAAAACTGCTGAGCCCATCTTAATGGCTATAAAGAAAGCACTTCTTGGGAGATAACCCATGTTTTTATTTTACTACAGCAATTTTGTTTCATATTTGTGTCTTGGAAGTTGTTACTACTGTAGCAACCTCTCCTTATTTTTGTTTTATTGCATTGTTGTGCCAAGTAAAGTCTTTGATAGTAAGGTTGATACTAGATTTGGATTACTGCGCAGAAACAGATTTCTGTCTATCACGAATTTGGGCAGTGTTCTCTGTAGGTAACTCAGAAAAATCTGCCAATTTACGTGTGTGATCCTCAGATATGTGCGCAAATTTCATTCAATTTGAGCATTTTCATCTGAGCAAGTCCAGTGCCTCTAAAAAATTCGTCTTTACGGACTGTTCTGTTTTGAGCATTTTCATGTGAGCAAGTCCAGTGCCTCTTTTGCTGTGTTGGATGGATTTCTTTGTTCCATTAACTTCCAGTAGCTTTGGGCAATGTCCAGAAGTGTTAAGAATGATTGTTTCACCTCTGAACATGTGAATTTTGATTATGCACTAACCCTCTAATGAGTTTGTTTCGAGTTTGGTGTGGAGGAAGTTTTCAAGGGTCAAGAGAGGAGGATGATATATGATCAAGAAGAGTGAAAAGTCTAAGCTTGGGGATGCCCCCGTGGTTCATCCCTGCATATTTTAAGAAGACTCAAGCGTCTAAGCTTGGGGATGCCCAAGGCATCCCCTTCTTCATCAACAATTTATCAGGTCTCTTCTCTTGAAACTATATTTTTATTCGGTCACATCTTATGTGCTCTACTTGGAGCGTCTGTTTGTTTTTGTTTTGTTTGAATAAGTTCATGCTTGTGTGGGAGAGAGACACGCTCCGCTCGTTCATATGAACACATGTGTTCTTAGCTTTTAATGTTCATGGCGAAGGTTGAAACTGCTTCGTTAATTGTTATATGGTTGGAAACAGAAAATGCTACATGTGGTAATTGGTATAATGTCTTGAATAATATGATACTTGGCAATTGTTGTGCTCATGTTTAAGCTCTTGCATCATATACTTTGCACCTATTAGTGAAGAAATACATAGAGCTTGCTAAAATTTGGTTTGCATGATTGGTCTCTCTAAAGGTCTAGATATTTTCTAGTAAGGTGTTTGAACAACAAGGAAGACAATGTATAGTCTTATAATGCTTGCAATATGTTCTTATGTGAGTCTTGCTGTACTAGTTCATACTTGTGTTTGCTTCAAACAACCTTGCTAGCCTAAGCCTTGTACTGAGAGGGAATACTTCTCGTGCATCCAAAACCTTGAGCCAAAAACTATGCCATTTGTGTCCACCATACCTACCTACTGTTGGAGATATGCCCAAGAGGCAATAATAAATGGTTATTATATATCTTTGTGTTTATGATAATGTTTATATACCATGCTATAATTGTATTAACCGAAACATTGATACATGTGTGATATGTAAACAACAAAGAGTCCCTAGTATGCCTCTTAACTAGCTTGTTGATTAATGGATAGTTAGTTTCATAATCATGAACATTGGATGTTATTAATAACAAGTTTATATCATTGTATGAATGATGTAATGGACACACCCAATTAAGCGTAGCATAAAGATCACGTCATTAAGTTATTTTCTATAAGCTTTCGATACATAGTTACCTAGTCCTTATGACCATGTGCGGTGACCCAGCATACCACTGCATGTTGTAGTATACAAGTCGTTGATATGATCTTTGCGAAGGGACTTCTTCACAATTTGCCATATCCCTCAGAGTGGTACAACAGAAACATTGCAGGTCATAACACTCTATACTTTATTACAAACATTGTCTTAACAAGTTGGTATTCTCACAGGTCCTATGAGAACACCCTAAGATACTACTTAAGTACGATTACAACTCATAACAAATATAAAGAGCTCAACAACTTATTTAGGTAAGTTCTACGTTGCTCGGCTCTATGATGCTAGGGTATGTCACTACTCCTCCACCTCCGTGTCATCTGGTCCGTAGACTATCCCATAGTCTACGCCTTCCACTCCGCCGGTAAGATCAGGTTCTTCGTAGACCAGCTCGTAACTTCCTTCTGGTGCTCCATCGTTGATGGCCTCCACTTCCGGATCACAGTCTAGCAAGGGTGTCGAAAGAAAGTGAGTATAGGGGTACTCAGCAAGTTCTAAAAGAGTAAAAAGGTGTTTGATGCACTAGCTACGACCATTGATCAGGAAATCGCAGGTCAATGCATGTTTTGAAATCATTTCTTCAAAAGGTTGCTTTTATTATGAAAACTATGCCCGTCAGTCTTCACAGGTTGACTAGAACTTCGTGGAGTTCCTTTCCTGCCGCGTTCGCAGTTCCCTTCCCGGAACAAGGAGTGACAGCCACAATTTGATACACTCTGCAGAGGTGCGTTACTTTTCCCACAAGAGATCTCACCCTTTTTGCCATCCGCAGGGACTTGCCCCCGTTCACACTTCCTTTGGTGTGAGGCCAGGTATAAAGATCCAAGCCCACACCGCCTTCTCCGCGACTGCAAACCCACCCTTTTGTCCAACCGTACACCTCCAGTAGACTTCCCGATAATACGGCTTTACTCATGGTGTACTCCGGACAATCCTTCATAGATCGTAGAGCCATCATCACTAATGGATGGGGATTTAAAAGGCTATCCCAACCTACGGCAGTGCCTCCAACACCCCGCCGGCTCTACCAATCCGTTGGCGTGCAGAAGGGAAAAGATACGACTGGCTTCCTGCAGCCATTATAGATCTCATGGTCAACGCGATTTGTACGTCGCTAGAATCACTGGACGGCATTGGTAATTTAATCCTAGGGTGATATAACCCATTGCAATGGAACCTCCACCATATCAACACATACCATGGTTCCATTGCCAGCCACATAGTCATATTCATAGTTGGAAAGTAACATTTCATTTGCGATGCAGGAATGATAAGTATATAGCTTTGCATTAAAGTAGTAGAAAATACTCAAGTTGACATGAGCAAGGGTGAACTTGCCTGTGGACTGCGAGATAGTGCAGTTCAATGCAGTTGATGGAACCTGGACCTCGGGTTCTGTAAGAAGCATCATTGTCCGGTAAGGACAATGTTATAAAATCCAAATAATGCAATCATGGATGTATTATTTTATGTTGAATCCCTTTACCCCGCTGAGTTATATCAATTTAGGGTTGCGTTTAAGATTTATGTCTTTGACAGTAATTTACAATTGATTTAAAAGTATAAACCATTTTTAACTCACACAAAGTACAACAATTCAAAGTAAAACTATTTACTTGTTGATTCCCTTAATCATTCCAAAAATAATTGAAAATTATAGAGTTACCTCTATAGTTTTTGGAATAAAAAGGAATATAGTATTTTTCTTGGAAAAATACCCTTTTCAATAGAAATTACTTGGAATATTAGAATTTCATTTTGAAATGTTTGAAAATAAGTATTGAACTTATTTGAGATTTTTCCTTGAATTTTAATTACAAGGAAATAATAATTTTAAATTCCAAGTTATTATTTAAATTCTTAAAATTCATAATTTTGAATTTGTTTCATAAATTCCATTTCATATTTTATTCTTGTTAAGATTTATTTTTCATTCATTAATCCAATTTTTAATGGATTTTTAGAGTTGTGTTTGATTTATTAATATTTGGTAAAGTTCTGGCCTTTTATTAAATGTTAAAAGACCAAAATACCCCCTGGACCCCTATTGGGCCCAGCCCATTTACCTAAGCCCATGGGACAGCCCACTAAGGCTTGCCCCATAGCGGCTCGGTGGCGCCGAACGGCCCACCTCACTCTCACTCACTCGGCCCTCTCACTCGCTCGACCTAACCCTAATCTCTCTCGCGACGCCCTGGCGATGGCGTTGCCGCCATGGCCGCCGCCTCGCTCCGGCCATCGCCGTGCTTCCCTGACCTCGCGAGACGATCTATCGATCTGTCCGCGTGGTTTCTCCGATTGCTTCCTCTCCTGGCGAATCGCCTCCTCTCTGGATCTCGTGGAGAATTGCCTAGGGCGATTGAGGATCTCCGACGAGCTCTCGCCCTCGCCGTCGACGTGTGCGCCTCTGAGACCGACCTGGCGCGGGTGCTGCTCGCAGTACCTGTGCCGTCGTCTCCATGCTGTGGTGCTGCTGGTGGTGTTCGTCGGCGTAACGCCGGCGCCTTCCCTGGCTTTGCAGCTGCTATGGCCGCGCGAGCACTGCCTCGCCATGCCATAGCCTCTTCCACCAGGCGCGTGTAAGTTGCTCTGCTCCTTCTCCTTCTCCTCTCCATACATGTGCGCCTCTCCAAGCTACTGTGCTTCTTCTTCCTTATGCTCTGTTGCTTTCTGGTGATCCTGTGATCACACAGAATTCTGCCATGGTTGCTTAATCCTCCTATGCTTCCCTTTGCTGCAAGCTCATGGCACAATCACCAGTTTCTAGTACTGGCCAGTGTTGCCTTGCTTGCTGTACATGCTCTGTTTGCTTATCTGTTGCTCCTAGCCTGCTCTAATTTTCCTATGCTCTGTTGTGCTTGCTTATGAACTTGCTTGTGCTTACTGGCATGTTACACTTGCTTGTCTAGGTGTACTGTGGTTCATCAGTGACACTTGTGAGTGCCAGTGGTGCTTGGGAAATGCTTATGTGCTTCCTATGCAAGCCAATGATCCATTGGATCATTCCTTGCTTGTTGGCTAACCTCTCTGTGTAACTTGGCTTGCTATAATTGATCCATTTGATCAATTCAATTATCAGTGATAGCTTCTTGGTTAATACTGTGACTCAATGATTCAATTATCTTGTGATGCTGATGCTCAAGCATCACTATGCTGTTGCTTACTTGTGCTGTTGCTCATCTTAGCTACCTAGACTTGCTCTAGTGGCTATAGATTAACTGTGTTGCTTAATAGTATGCTACTGTCAGTGCTTAGCATGGATATGTGATAAATTCATGCTTGTATTACTTAAATTATGATGAACTGCTTATGCAGTGATGATTAAATTACTTGCTTGTATATGAATTTGCTGTTCATGATTCTTTTACAAGCAAATAGAGTCTGAATCCATTTCTGGATAGTGATGCTTTGTATTTGGCTTGGCCTTGGGATGGTTTTAAGTGTGCTGTGACCTCAGTAGCCTTGCTACTGACTGGTTGCTCACATGGTTGGTTGGATCTTGTTGGCTACTCATCTTTGCTTGCATATTTGGGGATCATAATAAATATGAATGCCAATATGCTTGCCTGTGAAGAAATCTAGGGTTTCCTGATGGTTGCATGCTTAGGATTTTCTGTGTAGTCTTGGTTAGCTGCTAAACCTTGCAATATATCTACTGGTGCTATCTGTGCATGAGATCTTGCTAGTGTGTGCATCTGTGCATGATTTCTAGCTTCTGTGCACAAGATCTGTATCTGGATGATTTCTATCTTAGTAGCTTCTAGACTGACAGTGATCCTTGGTGAAACCAAGTGATGATCTACCCATATGAGCATCTGCTCATCCCATGCTTATTTCATGCATATGTGATGGATCAGATCCATTGGATCTGTCCAGGTATTTAGTATACCTTGTTCCAGCTCCTAGAAAGAAATGTTTTGTTGATGCAGACTTGGGTTTGTGTCACAGCCCTTCACCTCCAGGTCTTGGATGATCTTCTCAGGTCACCATGATTTCTGGTGGTTGAGTGGTTGTGTGTGTTTGCTCTGTTCTTGAGCAAGAACTAGATGAACTATGCTGTGTTAACTTCACCTTACCTTATGAATCCTTATCTGGTCGACTGGTTACTGTTTCTAGGGTTTGTGTCCCTTTTATATGAACTCTGCTTCTGTTCTTGCATTGACACACAAGCCTGGCTTGCTTTAGTGACTAAGCCGATGCATGGCCTTGCTGTGGCTTGCCCAGCACACATGAGCTGTGTGCTCTCATATGCTGAAACTTGAGCCCCTGGTGGATGCTCAGTTTTGGTCTGCTGTTGCCCTTATCTTGTGCTGTCCTTGGTTTTGGACAAGCACAAGTGTGCATGACACTTGGTTCTGTCCAAACTGAATTCTTTGGCTAACACTAACATTCTGGCTAGTACTTGCTGTTTTATTCTTGCAGGTTTTGAAGATGAATATGACCATGAAGATATACTTCAAGTCATTTAGTCTAGGTTTTAGTTTAGGAACAATATTGTAATCTTCATTTTCATTTCTGTTTATTATTCATCAATTCTTGTATCAAGAATATTGTAAAGACAATGTAATCTGTGTTGTGATATCAATAAAGCTCAAATTTTACTTATGAGCTTTTGATTTGTGTAATGTTTATATTCTGAAATAAATGTTATATTTATTATTCACTTTGAAATTCAAAGTTATTTGAATTCATAATTTGTTTTTGAATTGTGAATTCAATTTCTATATTCATTTATACTTAAGGTTTGATATTCCAAATGCATCTTACTTGTCAAATGAAATCAATTCCCCAAATCAACAAGATACAAAAGAGATCATGTCGAAATTTCCCTAACTCACATTGCCTAACCCTAAATGCAAAATGAGAGAGAACCTCGATCCCTCTTAGGTTTAGTTGCAATAAGGCGCGAAAATTTCCCCCGTTTTGCGATGAAATGCACATCCCATTTCTAAATCTACCCTTCGTTGTTCCTATGTTCTGGGTTATTATAGCCTCTCCCCCTTAACAGAAACTTCATCCCGAAGTTAAGATTGGTACCTGAACATCTCGGGGTAAGACTTCCTTAATTCTTCTTCCGTCTCCCAAGTTGCTTCTCGCTCAGGATGATGTTGCCATTGCACTTTGCAGTATTTGATTGCTCTGTTTCTTAACTTCTTCCATTGTACTTCTAAGATCTTTTCCGGTCTTTCCACATAAGTTAGGTCAGATTGCAATTCTATTTCTTCATAGGTAATGGGATCATCTGGTGCCTTCAAACATTTTCTGAGTTGTGAAACATGAAACACATTATGAACTTGACTTAGTTGTGCTGGTAACTCCAACTCAAAAGCTGTTCCTCGATTCTGACTGAGTATCTTAAATGGTCCAATATACCGAGGACTTAACTTTCCTTTCACTCCGAACCTCTTAAGTCCTTTCATTGGGCTAACCTTCAGATAAACCATGTCTCCCACTTTCGGTTCCCAATCTCTTCTCTTTAAGTCGGCGTAACTCTTTTGACGACTCTGAGCTATTTTGAGTCTATCCCGGATCACCTCGATGACGTCTTGTCTCTCCTTGATGTAGTCCGGTGTAAACTCCTTGTTTTCTCCGGTTTCAAACCAACAAATTGGTGATCGACATTTTCTTCCGTACAATGCTTCGTACGGTGCCATCTGGATGCTACTCTGATAACTGTTGTTATATGAGAACTCCGCTAGAGGTAAATGGTCCTCCCATGAGCCTCCAAAGTTCAGAGCACAAGCTCTAAGCATGTCCTCAAGTATCTGATTGGTTCTTTCGATTTGTCCTCCGGTTTGTGGATGATATGCTGTACTGAAATCCAATTTGGATCCCAAAGCTTCTTGTAGTCGTTTCCAGAATGCTGATGTGAAAATCGAACCTCTATCTGAGACTATCTTCTTTGGTACTCCATGCTTACTCACAATCTCCTTCACATATATATCCACAAGCTTTTCTGCAGTATCTTTTGTGTTTACGGCTATGAAATGAGCACTCTTGGTAAGTCTGTCCACTATTACCCATATCATATCCTTCTTCTTACTAGTCATTGGTAGACCAGTAACAAAATCCATTCCGATTTCATCCCATTTCCATTCCGGTATCTCTAGTGGTTTGAGTAATCCCGCAGGACTCTGATGTTCTGCTTTCACTCGTTGACATGTATGACATTCCGAGACATATTGTGCTATTTCTCTTTTCATGTTGTTCCACCAGAACATCTCCTTCAAATCCATATACATCTTAGTACTTCCCGGATGTATGGAATAAGGGGTTTCATGTGCTTCCTTTAATATGATTGACTTTACTTCTGGATCATCCGGTACACAGATCCTTTTCTGGAAGTATAATGAATCAAAATCCCCTAGATGAAATTCCGATGGTCTTCCTTCTCCAATCCTCTTGATTTCCTCTTGGATGAACAAATCATCCGCTTGCTTTCGGATAATCTCATATTTCAAATCTGAATACATCTCATCCATAATCCTCATGGTTGCTATACTTCCCTTATCATCACCTTGAATAAATAAAATATGAGCCTCCTCTAGCTTTCCGAAGTTCCTTTGGAATCTCCCATTCCGTAGGTTGATTCTCCGTACTCTTCCTACTTAGGGCATCTGCTACTACATTAGCCTTGCCTGGTGTATAGTTGATCTTAAGGTCGTAATCCTTAATCAACTCTAACCATCTCTTCTGTCTCATGTTTAATTCTTTCTGGGTGAAGAAATATTTCAAACTTTTGTGATCGGTGTATAACTCACACTTGGATCCATATAGAAATTGTCTCCAACTCTTCAAAGCATACACAACTGCCGCTAACTCGAGATCATGTACTGGGTAGTTGTGTTCATGTGGTTTCAACTGTCTTGATCCATAAGCTATGACCTTCCGATCTTGCATAAGAACACATCCAAGTCCATTCTTGGAAGCATCACAATACACTGTGTAATCCTTTCCAGGTTCAGGAACTGCTAATACCAGTGCTGTGGTTAACTTATCTTTGAGTGTTTGGAAGCTAGCTTCACACTCATCAGTCCACACAAATGGAGTATTTTTCTTGAGTAACTTGGTCATTGGTCCTGCAATCTTCAAAAATCCCTCTATGAATCTCCGATAATAGCCTGCCATACCAAGAAATCCTCGTATCTCCTTAGCATTTTTAGGTGATTTCCATTCCAATACGGACTGAACCTTGCTTGGATTCACCGCTATGCCTTCTTTGGTTATAAATGTCCAAGAAATTCAACACTATCTAACCAAAATTTGCACTTGCTAAACTTCGCATATAGCTGATGTTCCCTCAAAGTTTGCAGAACTATCTTCAAATGCTTGGCATGTTCTTCTTTATCTTTGGAATAGATTAGAATATCATCTATGAACACTATCACAAACTTGTCCAAGTACTTCATGAATATCTTGTTCATCAAATTCATGAAAATTGCTGGTGCATTTGTTAGTCCAAATGGTACAACCAAGTATTCATGGTGTCCATACCTTGATACGAATGTTGTTTTTGATACATCCTCCTTCTTGATCTTGATTTGATGGTATCCTGACCTTAAATCTATCTTCGAGAAGACTCCCGCTCCTTGAACTTGATCAAAAAGGTCTTGAATTCTAGGTAAAGGATACTTGTTCTTGATAGTTACATTGTTCAAATTTCTGTAATCTCCACACATTCTCTTTCCTCCATCTCTTTTATCCACAAAAATAACTGGTGTACCCCATGGTGACACACTTTCTTGAATGAATCCCTTCTGTTCTAGCTCATCAATCTGAGCTTTCAGTTCCACTAATTCCTTTGGCCCCATCTTATATGGTGGTTGTGCTATTGGTGCTGTGCCTGGAATCAGATCGATTGTGAATTCTATCTCTCTATCGGGTGGCATTCCCGGTAGTTCCTTAGGAAATACATCCTTAAACTCATTCACTACAGGAATATCTTCAATTCTCACCTCCTTCAGGCTATTTAGTTCCAATCCGATCTCCAACTCACTGTACTTATCTCCTTGGAACACTATTCGACCTCCGATGGAGTTGCGAAGTGATACTGTTTTGTCTCCACAGTTAATCACCGCTCCATTTTCTGTCAACCAATCCATCCCTAGGATGACTGATATGTCCTTCATGGGTATGATGAATAGGTCCGCGAAATACACACAGTCACATATGGTTAGGACTTGTGCTTCTTTCACGTGGGTTACTAAGATCGTTCCCCCCGCGGATAGAATAGTTATAGGGGTTTCTAACTTAGAACATCTAAGCCCGAATCTTTCCACAAACTCCAATGCGAGAAATGATGTGGTTGCTCCAGTATCAAATAATACTTTGCCAGGATGAGTAAGAATGCTTAGCGTACCTAAGACTGTTTGATCCGACTCTTCCGCTTGTTCCAAAGATGTGCAATTCAGCTTTCCATAAGGCTTTCCCTTCTTGTTGTTGTTGTTGTTGTTGTTGTTGTTGTAGTTGCGGTTGCTATTGTTGTTGTTGTTTCCACCTCGTCCTCCAGAGCTCTGTCCGCTCCAAGACGCCTTGTTTGGACACTCCGGCTTGATGTGTCCTTCCTTCCCACAACCATAACAAATGATTCTGGGTTTCTGACAATCCTTCTGCAAATGACCCTTTAGGCCACAATTGTTGCAGATGATTTGGCTGATTGGATTCTGACTCTGACCTCCCCGGTTGTATTGATTACCAGTAGTAGGTCGGTATCGGGGTTTGAAACTCCGATCAGGTGTTGGTTTACTGATTGGGTACTTCCTTGGCTCTATACGAGCCCTCTTCCTCCTGTCCTCTTGGACTTGCCGGTAATCATCCTTGAAAGTGATTGTCGAGTCAATCAGTTCCTGGAATTCGGCAGTCCGTGCCAGCCTCAGTTGCATCTTCATGTATGGATTCATGCCTTTCATGAACCGCTTTTTCCGCTTCTCCTCTGTATCTACATCCTCAGGTGCATACCTGGATAACCTGTTGAAATCCCGAACATACTGCATGATAGGTGCAGTATTCTGTCTTAGTTCTTCAAACTCCCTCTTCTTCAGCTCCACCACGCTGTCCGGAACATGAGCTTCCCGAAACTTCTTCTTGAACTCTTCCCAGGTGAACACCTTATCAGGAGGGTGTACTGCTACAAGATTCTCCCACCATGACGCTGCTGGTCCTGACAACAGATAAGTGGTATATCTGATCTTCTCCTCATCGTTGCAACCAACGGTCTTCAGCTTCCTTTCCGTATCCATAAGCCAATCTTCAGCGTCCATTGGTTCTGGAGCTGATGTAAATGGTAGTGGTCTTGCATTTTGGAAGTCCGATAGTGTTACTCCCTTGCCTTCATTACCCCTATCATTGATGACGTGGGTAAAGAAATCTTGCATGTTCTTGCTCTGGCTTTCCTGGTAACGCCTCCTATCTTCCTCCATTGACCTCATATACTGTTGGAAGTCTGGGTGCATCATTGGGTGTGGTGGTGGTGGTGCGTTCTCTGCTCTAGCTGCTGCATCTGCCTCCTCTTTCTCTCTTGCTTCCCGCTCTCTGCGAGCCTCTTCGGTTTCTACTAACGCCATTTCCCCCTAGTCCTGTAACAAAGAGCGATTACTCATAATTACACCATGCAAATGCTTTACGAGCTCAACTCAATGCCCAGAACTAGTCACACAATGAAATCAAGAAGCAAATACAAAACAAACATTTATTATGCATATACTTTGTATAATACATAACACACTCACAAACTTATATTACATGTGGTACATATAAACCACTTATTTGGCTCAAAGCCCAAGCCAACGGGAATTTAAAATACGCTCTATTACAATACCACCTAGATTACTTTATTCTTCCTCGGAGCTCTACTCCTCGTCATCATAGCTCGCCTCCGCGTACATCCTCGGGGTCCATCCGCACAGCGGTGTCTGTCCTCCGAACACCGTCCGGAATGAAGGTTCTTCCCGTAGGTATGTAGTCCGAATCGGATGAAGTGCCGAGACAGAGATCTGTCATGCCAAAGTAACTAGATAAAGACTCATACATATCCCAGTGGAATACAGCTCATCTTCTCGTCATCCATGGAGGATTCCTATTCACTTGACCCTCATCTTCTTCTTCTTCTTTTTCTTAGTTCCAGAACTCTCACCTACGACGCATCGGGATGTTTTGGGTAACCCCATCTCCAAATCTAAAGAAATGGAGTTGGTGTCTTTCTCTTCCTGCCCAAAGCTTTGGTTAACATTCTGGTTAACCGCGCCTCCTTCATCCTCTGACTCACAAGTGATGGGTTCTCCTTCATCTCCAAATGGTTCCCCGAAACGCCAACCAGTCGAATTCTCGATTGGTGACTCCGGCAGTTTAGGTTCCTGGAATCATCTCCCCCATATCCAGACTCATATGATGCAGACACATGTGGATAATGTGGAACAAAGTTGGGTGTGAGTGGATCTTTATGGGATAACTGGTCACTCAAATCTACATAGCTGTCTAGGCTAAAGAAAGGTGTAGTATGTTGTGGTTGTGCCCTCAAATCACACATCCGAGTTTGGACTTTATCAGGGTCCGTGAACTCAGCTAGCATGTGGTCAATCTCACCTCTCATCTTCATGTGTAAAAGGTACATCGTGGTCAATAAAGACTTATAGCTATCCATGTGCTGTGCTGCAGCTTCAGGACTTCTGTGTGCTAACACCAGATGATTCAGAGTGGGATCCTCATCTTCCTTGGCATGAGGTATATGAGAAAACTCGAACATAGCAGTTCTATCGACTTGTGCTGCCTTATCTCAAGGATTGCCTTGAATAGGCCCATGTGGTAGGCTGTGGTGATAGTTTTGGCTTCTCCGTATGGCATTATACGACTCATCGCCAGTTTTTCCGGTAGTTGGACCGATACTCGCACTTGGCTAGGATTTCCCCATCATAGTAGGTATACTTGATAACAGTGTATCCGTGGATCACAATGAAGTTCCTTCAAAGATCCCACACAGGAGAGCTGTTATTGGTCCATCATAATCACCGAGCCATCCCTCAACCTTCCTCAAAGTCCTCTTAGGAAAAGTGTTCGCCATTATGGCTGTATACAAAAGCAGAATATTAGTAGTGATAATGCATCATAATAGCTATAATAAAGAATTATCGCACTAAAATATATGGTTTTGCTATTCTCAAGTGAATAATCACCATATTTCTAGAGAATCCTTTACTATTTCTACTAGACTCCTACAGGTTTCTTCCCTATACTAGGTTTTTCCAACCTAAGGTCGCAACATTTGCTCTGATACCAGCTGCGGTGACCCAAAGATACCACTTGCATGTTGTAGTATACAAGTCGTTGATATGATCTTTGCGAAGGGACTTCTTCACAATTTGCCATATCCCTCAGAGTGGTACAACAGAAACATTGCAGGTCATAACACTCCATACTTTATTACAAACATTGTCTTAACAAGTTGGTATTCTCACAGGTCCTATGAGAACACCCTAAGATACTACTTAAGTACGATTACAACTCATAACAAATATAAAGAGGTCAACAACATATTTAGGTAAGTTCTACGTTGCTCGGCTCTATGATGCTAGGGTATGTCACTACTCCTCCACCTCCGTGTCATCTGGTCCGTAGACTATCCCATAGTCTACGCCTTCCACTCCGCCGGTAAGATCAGGTTCTTCGTAGACCATCTCGTAACTTCCTTCTGGTGCTCCATCGTTGATGGCCTCCACTTCCGGATCACAGTCTAGCAAGGGTGTCAAAAGAAAGTGAGTACAGGGGTACTCAGCAAGTTCTAAAAGAGTAAAAAGGTGTTTGATGCACTAGCTACGACCATTGATCAGGAAATCGCAGGTCAATGCATGTTTTGAAATCATTTCTTCAAAAGGTTGCTTTTATTATGAAAACTATGCCCGTCAGTCTTCACAGGTTGACTAGAACTTCGTGGAGTTCCTTTCCCCGCCGCTGTCAGCTCCCTTCTGGAACAAGGAGTGACAGCACAATTTGATACACTCTGCAGAGGTGCGTTACTTTTCCCACAAGAGATCTCACCCTTTTTGCCATCCGCGAGGACTTGCCCCCGTTCACACTTCCTTTGGTGTGAGGCCAGGTATAAAGATCCAAGCCCACACCGCCTTCTCCGCGACCGCAAACCCACCCTTTTGTCCAACCGTACACCTCCAGAGACTTCCCCGATAATACGGCTTTACTCATGGTGTACTCCGGACAATCCTTCATAGATCGTAGAGCCATCATCACTAATGGATGGGGATTTAAAAGGCTATCCCAACCTACGGCAGTGCCTCCAACACCCCGCCGGCTCTACCAATCCGTTGGCGTGCAGAAGGGAAAAGATACGACTGGCTTCCCCAGAGCCATTATAGATCTCATGGTCAACGCGATTTGTACGTCGCTAGAATCACTGGACGGCATTGGTAATTTAATCCTAGGGTGATATAACCCATTGCAATGGAACCTCCACCATATCAACACATACCATGGTTCCATTGCCAGCCACATAGTCATATTCATAGTTGGAAAGTAACATTTCATTTGCGATGCAGGAATGATAAGTATATAGCTTTGCATTAAAGTAGTAGAAAATACTCAAGTTGACATGAGCAAGGGTGAACTTGCCTCGTGGACTGCGAGATAGTGCGGTTCAATGCGGTTGATGGAACCTGGACCTCGGGTTCAGAAGAAGCATCATTGTCCGGTAAGGACAATGTTATAAAATCCAAATAATGCAATCATGGATGTATTATTTTATGTTGAATCCCTTTACCCCGCTGAGTTATATCAATTTAGGGTTGCGTTTAAGATTTATGTCTTTGACAGTAATTTACAATTGATTTAAAAGTATAAACCATTTTTAACTCACACAAAGTACAACAATTCAAAGTAAAACTATTTACTTGTTGATTCCCTTAATCATTCCAAAAATAATTGAAAATTATAGAGTTACCTCTATAGTTTTTGGAATAAAAAGGAATATAGTATTTTTCTTGGAAAAATACCCTTTTCAATAGAAATGACTTGGAATATTAGAATTTCATTTTGAAATGTTTGAAAATAAGTATTGAACTTATTTGAGATTTTTCCTTGAATTTTAATTACAAGGAAATAATAATTTTAAATTCCAAGTTATTATTTAAATTCTTAAAATTCATAATTTTGAATTTGTTTCATAAATTCCATTTCATATTTTATTCTTGTTAAGATTTATTTTTCATTCATTAATCCAATTTTTAATGGATTTTTAGAGTTGTGTTTGATTTATTAATATTTGGTAAAGTTCTGGCCTTTTATTAAATGTTAAAAGACCAAAATACCCCCTGGACCCCTATTGGGCCCAGCCCATTTACCTAAGCCCATGGGACAGCCCACTAAGGCTTGCCCCATAGCGGCTCGGTGGCGCCGAACGGCCCACCTCACTCTCACTCACTCGGCCCTCTCACTCGCTCGACCTAACCCTAATCTCTCTCGCGACGCCCTGGCGATGGCGTCGCCGCCATGGCCGCCGCCTCGCTCCGGCCATCGCCGTGCTTCCCTGACCTCGCCACCTACCTGATCTGGACCGTCGCGAGACTATCTATCGATCTGTCCGCGTGGTTTCTCCGATTGCTTCCTCTCCTGGCGAATCGCCTCCTCTCTGGATCTCGTGGAGAATTGCCTAGGGCGATTGAGGATCTCCGACGAGCTCTTGCCCTCGCCATCGACGTGTGCGCCTCCGAGACCAACCTGGCGCGGGTGCTGCTCGCAGTACCTGTGCCGTCGTCTCCATGCTGTGGTGCTGCTGGTGGTGTTCGTCGGCGTAACGCCGGCGCCTTCCCTGGCTTTGCAGCTGCTATGGCCGCGCGAGCACTGCCTCGCCATGCCATAGCCTCTGCCACCAGACGCGTGTAAGTTGCTCTGCTCCTTCTCCTTCTCCTCTCCATACCTGTGCGCCTCTCCAAGCTACTGTGCTTCTTCTTCCTTATGCTCTGTTGCTTTCTGGTGATCCTGTGATCACACAGAATTCTGCCATGGTTGCTTAATCCTCCTATGCTTCCCTTTGCTGCAAGCTCATGGCCCAATCACCAGTTTCTGGTACTGGCCAGTGTTGCCTTGCTTGCTGTACATGCTCTGTTTGCTTATCTGTTGCTCCTAGCCTGCTCTAATTTTCCTATGCTCTGTTGTGCTTGCTTATGAACTTGCTTGTGCTTACTGGCATGTTACACTTGCTTGTCTAGGTGTACTGTGGTTCAGCAGTGACACTTGTGAGTGCCAGTGGTGCTTGGGAAATGCTTATGTGCTTCCTATGCAAGCCAATGATCCATTGGATCATTCCTTGCTTGTTGGCTAACCTCTCTGTGTAACTTGGCTTGCTATAATTGATCCATTTGATCAATTCAATTATCAGTGATAGCTTACTGGTTAATACTGTGACTAAATGATTCAATTATCTTGTGATGCTGATGCTCAAGCATCACTATGCTGTTGCTTACTTGTGCTGTTGCTCATCTTAGCTACCTAGACTTGCTCTAGTGGCTATAGATTAACTGTGTTGCTTAATAGTATGCTACTGTCAGTGCTTAGCATGGATATGTGATAAATTCATGCTTGTATTACTTAAATTATGATGAACTGCTTATGCAGTGATGATTAAATTACTTGCTTGTATATGAATTTGCTGTTCATGATTCTTTTACAAGCAAATAGAGTCTGAATACATTTCTGGATAGTGATGCTTTGTATTTGGCTTGGCCTTGGGATGGTTCTAAGTGTTCTGTGACCTCAGTAGCCTTGCTACTGACTGGTTGCTCACATGGTTGGTTGGATCTTGTTGGCTACTCATCTTTGCTTGCATATTTGGGGACCATAATAAATATGAATGCCAATATGCTTGCCTGTGAAGAAATCTAGGGTTTCCTGATGGTTGCATGCTTAGGATTTTCTGTGTAGTCTTGGTTAGCTGCTAAACCTTGCAATACATCTACTGGTGCTATCTGTGCATGAGATCTTGCTAGTGTGTGCATCTGTGCATGATTTCTAGCTTCTGTGCACAAGATCTGTATCTGGATGATTTCTATCTTAGTAGCTTCTAGACTGACAGTGATCCTTGGTGAAACCAAGTGATGATCTACCCATATGAGCATCTGCTCATCCCATGCTTATTTCATGCATATGTGATGGATCAGATCCATTGGATCTGTCCAGGTATTTAGTATACCTTGTTCCAGCTCCTAGAAAGAAATGTTTTGTTGATGCAGACTTGGGTTTGTGTCACAGCCCTTCACCTCCAGGTCTTGGATGATCTTCTCAGGTCACCATGATTTCTGGTGGTTGAGTGGTTGTGTGTGTTTGCTCTGTTCTTGAGCAAGAACTGGATGAACTATGCTGTGTTAACTTCACCTTACCTTATGAATCCTTATCTGGTCGACTGGTTACTATTTCTAGGGTTTGTGTCCCTTTTATATGAACTCTGCTTCTGTTCTTGCATTGACACACAAGCCTGGCTTGCTTTAGTGACTAAGCTGATGCATGGCCTTGCTGTGGCTTGCCCAGCACACATGAGCTGTGTGCTCTCATATCTTTGAAACTTGAGCCCTGGTGGATGCTCGCTTTTGGTCCATTGCCCTTATCTTGTGCTGTCCTTGGTTTTGGACAAGCACAAGTGTGCATGACACTTGGTTCTGTCCAACTGAATTCTTTGGCTAACACTAACATTCTGGCTAGTACTTGCTGTTTTATTCTTGCAGGTTTTGAAGATGAATATGACCATGAAGATATACTTCAAGTCATTTAGTCTAGGTTTTAGTTTAGGAACAATATTGTAATCTTCATTTTCATTTCTGTTTATTATTCATCAATTCTTGTATCAAGAATATTGTAAAGACAATGTAATCTGTGTTGTGATATCAATAAAGCTCAAATTTTACTTATGAGCTTTTGATTTGTGTAATGTTTATATTCTGAAATAAATGTTATATTTATTATTCACTTTGAAATTCAAAGTTATTTGAATTCATAATTTGTTTTTGAATTGTGAATTCAATTTCTATATTCATTTATACTTAAGGTTTGATATTCCAAATGCATCTTACTTGTCAAATGAAATCAATTCCCCAAATCAACAAGATACAAAAGAGATCATGTCGAAATTTCCCTAACTCACATTGCCTAACCCTAAATGCAAAATGAGAGAGAACCTCGATCCTTCTTAGGTTTAGTTGCAATAAGGCGCGAAAATTTCCCCCGTTTTGCGATGAAATGCACATCCCATTTCTAAATCTACCCTTCGTTGTTCCTATGTTCTGGGTTATTACACCATGAGATCATGTAAATCACTTATACCGGAAAGGTACTTTGATTACATCAAACGCCACTGCGTAAATGGGTGGTTATAAAGGTGGGATTACGTATCCGGAAAGTATGAGTTGAGGCATATGGATCAACAGTGGGATTTGTCCATCCCGATGACGGATAGATATACTCTGGGCCCTCTCGGTGGAATGTCGTCTAATGTCTTGCAAGCATATGAATAAGTTCATAAGAGACCACATACCACGGTACGAGTAAAGAGTACTTGTCAGGAGACGAGGTTGAACAAGGTATAGAGTGATATCGATGATCAAACCTCGGACAAGTAAAATATCGCGTGACAAAGGGAATTGGTATCGTATGTGAATGGTTCATTCGATCACTAAAGTCATTGTTGAATATGTGGGAGCCATTATGGATCTCCAGATCCCGCTATTGGTTATTGGTCGGAGAGAGTTCTCACCCATGTCCACATAGTTCGCGAACCGTAGGGTGACACACTTAAGGTTTGATGTTAAAATGGTAGAACTTGAATATGGAATGGAGTTCGAAGTATTTTTCGAAGTCTCGGATGGGATCCCGGAGATCACGAGGAGTTCCGGAATGGTCCGGAGAATAAGATTCATATATAGAAAGTCATTTTATAAGTTTGAAAATGATCCGGCGATTTTACGGAAGGTTCTAGAAGGTTCTAGAAAAGTCCGGAAGGAATCGCTAAGGAAGGAGGAGTCCCGGAGGGACTCCACCTCCCCATGGCCGGCCAACCCTAGTGGGGGAGTCCAAGGTGGACTCCACCTAAGGGGGCCGGCCAACCCCCCACATGGAAGGGGGGAATCCCACTTGAGGTGGGAGTCCCACCTTGGGTAGGTTTCCCTACTACATGGAAGGTTCTTGTGTTGGGATCTTATTCGAAGACTCGTAGTCCAACACTTGGGGATCCACCTATATAATGAGGGGCATAGGGGAGGGGGCCGACCACCACAAAGCCATAGCTTGGCCGCACCCCTTGAGGCCGGCCACCCCCTCTCCCAAACCCTAGCCGCCCCCTCTCTCCCCCACTTCTCCCGCACGCTTAGCGAAGCTCCGCCGGAGTTCTCCACCGCCACCGCCACCACGCCGTCGTGCTGCCGGATTCAAGGAGGAGCTACTACTTCCGCTGCCCGCTGGAACGGGGAGAAGGACGTCGTCTTCATCAACACCGAACGTGTGACCGAGTACGGAGGTCTTTGCCCCGATCGTGGCACCGTGATCAAGATCTTCTACGCGCTTTTGCAAGCGGCAAGTGATCGTCTACCGCAGCAATAAGAGCCTACTCTTATAGGTTTTGGAAATCTTCAAGGGTGAGTCTCGATCATCCCCTCGTTGCTCCCGTCTTCTAGATTGCATCTTGGCTTGGATTGCGTTCTCGCGGTAGGAAATTTTTTGTTTTCTATGCAACGAATCCCTACAGTGGTATCAGAGCCGTGTCTATGCATAGATGGTTTCACGAGTAGAACACAATGGTTTTGTGGGCGTTTATGCTTATGTTGTCTTTAGTTTGAGTACTTTGCATCTTTGTGGCATAGTGGGATGAAGCGGCTCGGACTAACTTTACATGACCGCGTTCATGAGACTTGTTCCTTGTTCGACATGCAACTTGTATTGCATAAGAGGCTTTGCGGTGTCTGTCTCTCCTACTATAGTGAAGATTCAATTTACTCTTCTATTGACAACACTAGTATCACCGTTGTGGTTCATGTTCTTAGGTAGATTAGATCTCTCTCGAAAACCCTAAACCACGTAAAATATGCAAACCAAATTAGAGACGTCTAACTTGTTTTTGCAGGGTTTGGTGATGTGATATGGCCATAATGTGATGATGAATATGTATGAGATGATCATTATTGTATTGTGGCAACCGGCAGGAGCCTTATGGCTGTCTTTAAATTTCATGTTGAGTAATATTTCAAAATAGTTGTAATAGTTGCTACATGAGGTGAACAACCATGAAGACGGCGCCATGGACCTTGACGCTACGCCGACGATGATGGAGATCATGCCCCGTTGATGATGGAGATCATATCCGTGCTTTGGAGATGAAGATCGAAGGCGCAAAGACTAAAGGGCCATATCATATCACATATGAATTGCATGTGATGTTAATCCTTTATGCATCTTATTTTGCTTAGAACGCGACGGTAGCATTATAAGATGATCCCTCACATTAATATCAAGATAATAAAGTGTTCTCCCCTTGTATGCACCGTTGTAACAGTTCGTCGTTTCGAAGCATCTCGTGATGATCGGATGTGATAGACTCAACGTTCACATACAACGGGTGTAAGCAATGTTGCACACGCTGAATACTTGGGTTTGCTTGACGAGCCTAGCATGTACAGACATGGCCTCGGGACAACGGAAACCGAAAGGTTGAACACGAGTCATATGGATGATATGATCAACATGTTGATGTTCACTATTGAAGCTACATCATCTCACATGATGATCGGTTTTGGTGTAGTGAATTTGGATTGTGTATCACTTAACAACTATGAGGGATGTTGTATTAAGTGGGAGTTCATTAGTAATTAGATTAAAACATGAACTAATTATCATAAACATAGTCTGAGTAGTATTTTGAATTAATTTTGTAGTATTGGCATCCGTTTTTCTACCATGCGCTAGTCTTATAATTGAGATAGAAATACTGTTAAATCTGACAAGAAACTTTATGGATTGGTACCGTATTGTTAAAGAATCAAGAATTGATTAAGTCCTATTGCAAAATTTTAGTAAACCTCACATTGTTGATTCAAAGAACTATGGTTTCAATTAGTACCTAAAGTTATCTTGTCTCCGTGAAACTTGAAAGTTCAAATATGTTTGAAAAGTAAGGAGATGAAAATTTAGTTTTCAGAAATAATCAAGGTATGAGATATATGTGATATCTAAGACCTTATTGCAAGATGATAGAATATAATTTGGTGCGACTACATAAACTCATAAGTTTTATGGGAATGTACGAAGGTTGAAGACGCAAGGCGTCCCAATCCTCCAACTATTGGGGCACTAACGATATTCGCATATCCATGAAGTGATCGTCCTTAGTATGCACCGTTGCTAAGACTCGTCGTTTCGAAGCATCACGTGATGATCGGGTGTTATAGATTCTACGTGTGCATACAACGGGTGCAAGCCAGATTTGCACATGCGAATACTAAGGTTAAAACTTTACGAGCCTAGCATGTACAGACATGGTCTCGGAAAGTCGTCATGATATGATGGATAAAATTATGAGTGAAATTATTCATCATATTACAAAGTTACTAATAGTGAAATCTGGAACACTTGTCATATGATGATTGCTGGCGTGCAGTTGACGTGGGAGTTAGAAATCTCTGTGGTGTAATTTTCCTTCACGTCCCCGGCAACGGCGCCAGAAAAAGAACTTGATACGCGTACAGCACGCGTCCGTTGGGAACCCCAAGAGGAAGGTGTGATGCGTACAGCGACAAGTTTTCCCTCAGTAAGAAACCAAGGTTTATCGAACCAGTAGGAGCCAAGAAGCACGTTGAAGGTTGATGGTGGCGGAGTGTAGTGTGGCACAACACCAGGGATTCCGGCGCCAACGTGGAACCTGCACAACACAACCAAATTACTTTGCCCCAACGTGACAGTGAGGTTGTCAATCTCACCGGCTTGCTGTAACAAAGGATTAGATGTATAGTGTGGATGATGATTGTTTGCAGAAAACAGTAGAACAAGTATTGCAGTAGATTGTATTCGATTAAAAGAATGGACTGGGGTCCACAGTTCACTAGTGGCGTCTCTCCCATAAGATAAATAGCATGTTGGGTGAACAAATTATAGTTGGGCAATTGACAAATAAAGAGGGCATGACCATGCACATACATGTTATTATGAGTAGTGTGAGATTTAATTGGGAATTACGACAAAGTACATAGACCGCTATCTAGCATGCATCTATGCCTAAAAAGTCCACCTTCAGGTTATCATCCGAACCCCTTCCAGTATTAAGTTGCAAACAACAGACAATTGCATTAAGTATGGTGCGTAATGTAATCAACGAATACATCCTTAGACATAGCATTGATGTTTTATCCCTAGTGGCAACAACACATCCACAACCTTAGGGGTTGCTGTCACTCCCCCAGATTTAATGGAGACATGAACCCACTATCGAGCATAAATACTCCCTCTTGGAGTTACAAGTATCAACTTGGCCAGAGCCTCTACTAGCAACGGAGAGCATGCAAGATCATAAACAACACATAGATGATATTGATAATCAACATAACATAGCATTCACTTATTCATCGGATCCCAACAAACACAACATATAGTATTACAGATAGATGATCTTGATCATGTTAGGCAGCTCAGAAGATCCAACAATGAAGCACAATTAGGAGAAGACGACCATCTAGCTACTGCTATGGACCCATAGTCCAGGGGTGAACTACTCACTCATCACTCCGGAGGCGACCATGGCGGTGAAGAGTCCTCCGGGAGATGATTCCCCTCTCCGGCAGGGTGCCGGAGGCGATCTCCTGAATCCCCCGAGATGGGATTGGCGGCGGCGGCGTCTCTGGAAGGTTTTCCGTATCGTGGCTCTCGGTACTGGAGTTATTATCGACGAAGGCTTCTTATAGTCGGAGAGGTAGGTTAAGGGGCGACGCGAGGGGCCCACACAGTAGGCCGGCGCGGCCAGGGCTTGGGCCGCGCCGCCCTATCGTCTGGCCGCCTCGTCGCCCCACTTCGTATCTCCCCCGGTGTTCTGGAAGCTTCGTGGAAAAATAAGATCCTGGGCGTTGATTTCGTCCAATTCCGAGAATATTTCCTTACTAGGATTTCTGAAACCAAAAACAGCAGAAAACAGCAACTGGCTCTTCGGCATCTTGTTAATAGGTTAGTGCCGGAAAATGCATAAATATGACATAAAGTATGCATAAAACATGTAGGTATCATCAATAAAGTGGCATGGAACATAACAAATTATCGATACGTTGGAGACGTATCAGCATCCCCAAGCTTAGTTCCTGCTCGTCTCGAGTAGGTAAACGATAACAAAGATAATTTCTGGAGTGACATGCCATCATAATCTTGATCATACTATTGTAAGCACATGTAATGAATGCTGCGATCAAAGCAATGTAAATGACATGAGTAAACAAATAAATCATATAGCAAAGACTTTTCATGAATAGTACTTTCAAGACAAGCATCAATAAGTCTTGCATAAGAGTTAACTCATAAAGCAATAATTCAAAGTAAAGGCATTGAAGCAACACAAAGGAAGATTAAGTTTCAGCGGTTGCTTTCAACTTATAACATGTATATCTCATGGATATTGTCAATGTAAAGTAATATAACAAGTGCAATATGCAAGTATGTAGGAATCAATGCACAGTTCACACAAGTGTTTGCTTCTTGAGATGGAGAGAAATAGGTGAACTGACTCAACATAAAAGTAAAAGAAAGGCCCTTCGCAGAGGGAAGCATCGATTGCTATATTTGTGCTAGAGCTTTGATTTTGAAAACATAAGGAGAGTATAAAAGTAAAGTTTTGAGAGGTGTTTGTTGTTGTCAACGAATGGTAGTGGGCACTCTAACCCCCTTGCCAGACAAACCTTCAAAGAGCGGCTCCCATTTTATTTTATTTTTGGGTGGCACTCCTTCCAACCTTTGCTTTCACAAACCATGGCTAACCGAATCCTCGGGTGCCTGCCAACAATCTCATACCATGAATGAGTGCATTTTTATTTTAATTTTATTTAGATGACACTCATCCCCACCTTTGCTTTCTCAAGCCATGGCTAACCGAATCCTCGGGTGCCGTCCAACAATCACATACCATTGAGGAGTGTCTATTTTTGTAACATTATGATGGTTAATTAACTTGGGACTGGGAATCCCATTGCCAACTCTTTTTGCAAAATTATTGGATAAGCGGATGAAGCCACTAGTCCATTGGTGAAAGTTGCCCAACAAGATTGAAAGATAAACACCACATACTTCCTCATGAGCTATAAAACATTGACACAAATCAGAGGTAATAATTTTTGAATTGTTTAAAGATAGCACTCAAGCAATTTACTTTGGAATGGTGGAGAAATACCATGTAGTAGGCAGGTATGGTGGACACAAATGGCATAGTGGTTGGCTCAAGGATTTTGGATGCATGAGAAGTATTCCCTCTCGATACGAGGCTTAGGCTAGCAAGGTTATTTGAAACAAACACAAGTATGAAGCGGTACAGCAAAACTTACATAAAAGACATATTGTAAACATTATAAGACTCTATACCGTCTTCCTTGTTGTTCGACCCTTACTAGAAATTATCTAGACCTTAGAGAGACCAATTATGCAAACCAAATTTTAGCAAGCTCTATGTATTTCTTCATTAATAGGTGCAAAGTATATGATGCAAGAGCTTAAACATGAGCACAACAATTGCCAAGTATCACATTGTTCAAGACATTTTACCAATTACTACATGTAGCATTTCCCGTTTCCAACCATATAACAATTAACGAAGCAGTTTCAACCTTCGCCATGAATATTATGAGTAAAGCCTAAGGACATATTTGTCCATATGCAACAGTGGAGCGTGTCTCTCTCCCACACAATGAATGCTAGGATCCATTTTATTCAAACAAAACAAAAACAAAAACAAACCGACGCTCCAAGCAAAGTGCATAAGATGTGATGGAATAAAAATATAGTTTCACTAGAGGAACCTGATAATGTTGTCGATGAAGAAGGGGATGCCTTGGGCATCCCCAAGCTTAGACGCTTGAGTCTTCTTGAAATATGCAGGGGTGAACCACCGGGGCATCCCCAAGCTTAGAGCTTTCACTCTCCTTGATCATATTGTATCATCTCCCTCTCTTGATCCTTGAAAACTTCCTCCACACCAAACTCAAAACAACTCATTAGAGGGTTAGTGCACAATTAAAATTCACATGTTCAGAGGTGACATAATCATTCTTAACACTTCTTGACATTGCACAAAGCTACTGAAAGTTAATGGAGTCGAAAAATCCATCAAGCATAGCAAAACAGGCAATGCGAAATAAAAGGCAGAATCTGTCAAAACAGAACAGTCCGTAAAGTCGAATTTCTAAGGGGCACCAGACTTGATCAAATGAAAATGCTCAAATTGAATTAAAGTTGCGTACATATCTGAGGATCGCTCACGTAAATTGGCATAATTTTCTGAGTTACCTACAGAGAATTAGGCCCAGACTCGTGACAGCAAGAAATCTGTTTCTGCGCAGTAATCCAAATCTAGTATGAACCTTACTATCAAAGACTTTACTTGGCACAACAATGCAACAAAACTAAGATAAGGAGAGGTTGCTACAGTAGTAACAACTTCCAAGACTCAAATATAAAATAAAAGTGCAGTAGTAAAATCATGGGTTGTCTCCCATAAGCGATTTTCTTTAACGCCTTTCAGCTAGGCGCAGAAAGTGTGTATCAAGTATTATCAAGAGACGAAGCATCAACATCATAGTTTGTTCTAATGATAGAATCAAAAGGTAACTTCATTCTCTTTCTAGGGAAGTGTTCTATACCTTTCTTGAGAGGAAATTGATATTTAATATTACATTCCTTCATATCAATGATAGCACTAACAGTTCGAAGAAAAGGTCTTCCCAATATAATGGGACAAGATGCATTGCATTCAATATCCAAGACAACAAAATCAACGGGGACAAGGTTATTGTTAACGGTAATGCGAACATTACCAACTCTCCCCAAAGGTTTCTTTGTAGAATTATCAGCAAGATTAACATCCAAATAACAATTTTTCAATGGTGGCAAGTCAAGCATATTATAGATTTTTCTAGGCAAAATGGAAATACTTGCACCAAGATCACATAAAGCATTACAATCAAAGTCATTGACATTCATCTTAATGATGGGCTCCCAACCATCCTCTAACTTCCTAGGAATAGAAGCTTCACGATTTAATTTCTCTTCTCTAGCTTTTATGAGAGCATTTGTAATATGTTTCGTGAAAGCCAAATTTATAGCACTAGCATTAGGACTCTTAGCAAGTTTTTGTAAGAACTTTATAACTTCAGAGATGTGGAAATCATCAAAATCCAAACCATTATAATCTAAAGCAATGGGATCATTGTCCCCAATGTTGGAAAAAAATTCAGCAGTTTTATCACAGTGCGGTTTCAAAGTAGCTTTAGCGCTTTCAGGGCGGTTTTTCACGCTTTGCATTAGAAGTGGAAACATTGCCAACACCAATTATTTTACCATTAATAGTAGGAGGTGCAGCAACATGTGGAGCATTAGCATTGCTAGTGGTGGTAATAGTCCAAACTTTAGCTATTTTATCTTCTTTAGCATTTTCTTCTCTTTCCCACCTAGCATGCAATTCGGCCATCAATCTTATATTCTCATTAATTCTAACTTGGATGGCATTTGCTGTAGTAACAATATTATTATTATTATTATTATTCTCATTAGGCATAACTTTCGATTTCAAAAGATCAACATCAGCAGCAAGAATATCGACTTTAGAAGCAAGTATATCAATTTTCCCAAGCTTTTCTTCAACAGATTTGTTAAAAGCAGTCTGTGTACTAATAAATTCTTTAAGCATGGCTTCTAGTCCAGGGGGTGTATTCCTATTATTGTTGTAAGAATTACCATAGCCGTTGTCATTATTATAAGGATATGGCCTATAGTTGTTACTAGAATTGTTCCGGTAAGCATTGTTGTTGAAATTATTATTTTTAATGAAGTTCACATCAACATGTTCTTCTTGGGCAACCGATGAAGCTAACAGAACATTATTAGGATCAACATTAGTCCTACCATTCACAATCATAGACATAATAGCATCAATCTTATCACTCAAGGAGGAGGTTTCTTCGACAGAATTTACCTTCTTACCTCGTGGAGCTCTTTCCGTGTGCCATTCAGAGTAATTAATCATCATATTATCAAGAAGCTTTGTTGCATCGCCAAGAGTGATGGACATAAAGGTACCTCCAGCAGCTGAATCCAATAGGTTCCGCGAAGAAAAATTCAGTCCTGCATAAAAGGTTTGGATGATCATCCAAGTAGTCAGTCCATGGGTTGGGCAATTTTTAACCAAAGATTTCATTCTTTCCCATGCTTGGGCAACATGCTCATTATCCAATTGTTTAAAATTCATTATGCTACTTCTCAAAGATATAATTTTAGCAGGAGGATAATATCTAGCAATAAAAGCATCCTTACATTTAGTCCATGAATCAATACTATTCTTAGGCAGAGATAGCAACCAATCTTTAGCTCTTCCCCTCAATGAGAAAGGAAACAATTTTAATTTTATAATGTCACCATCTACATCCTTATACTTTTGCATTTCACATAATTCAACAAAATTATTAAGATGGGCAGCAACATCATCAGAGCTAACACCAGAAAATTGCTCTCGCATAACAAGATTCAGTAAAGCAGGTTCAATTTCAAAGAATTCCGCTGTAGTAGCAGGTGGAGCAATAGGTGTGCATAAGAAATCATTAATATTTGTGGTTGTGAAGTCACACAACTTAGTATTTTCAGGAGTACCCATTTTAGCAATAGTAAATAAAGAAAACTAGATAAAGTAAATGCAAGTAACTAATTTTTTTGTGTTTTTAATATGGCAAACAAGATAGCAAGTAAAGTAAAACTAGCAACTAATTTTTTTGTGTTTTGATATAATGCAGCAAACAAAGTAGTAAATAAAATAAAGCAAGACAAAAACAAAGTAAAGAGATTGGAGGTGGAGACTCCCCTTGCAGCGTGTCTTGATCTCCCCGGCAACGGCGCTAGAAAAAGAGTTGCTGGCGTGCGGCGCAACACCAGGGATTCCGGCGCCAACGTGGAACCTGCACAACACAACCAAATTACTTTGCCCCAACGTGACAGTGAGGTTGTCAATCTCACCGGCTTATTGTAACAAAGGATTAGATGTATAGTGTGGATGATGATTGTTTGCAGAAAACAGTAGAACAAGTATTGCAGTAGATTGTATTCGATTAAAAGAATGGACCGGGGTCCACAGTTCACTAGTGGCGTCTCTCCCATAAGATAAATAGCATGTTGGGTGAACAAATTACAGTTGGGCAATTGACAAATAAAGAGGGCATGACCATGCACATACATGTTATGATGAGTAGTGTGAGATTTAATTGGGCATTACCACAAAGTACATAGACCGCTATCCAGCATGCATCTATGCCTAAAAAGTCCACCTTCAGGTTATCAACCGAACCCCTTCCAGTATTAAGTTGCAAACAACAGACAATTGCATTAAGTATGGTGCGTAATGTAATCAACGAATACATCCTTAGACATAGCATTGATGTTTTATCCCTAGTGGCAACAACACATCCACAACCTTAGGGTTTGCTGTCACTCCCCCAGATTTAATGGAGACATGAACTCACTATCGAGCATAAATACCCCCTCTTGGAGTTACAAGTATCAACTTGGCCAGAGCCTCTACTAGCAACGGAGAGCATGCAAGATCATAAACAACACAGAGATGATATTGATAATCAACATAACATAGCATTCACTTATTCATCGGATCCCAACAAACACAACATATAGTATTACAGATAGATGATCTTGATCATGTTATTCAGCTCACAAGATCCAACAATGAAGCACAATTAGGAGAAGACGACCATCTAGCTACTGCTATGGACCCATAGTCCAGGGGTGAACTACTCACTGATCACTCCGGAGGCGACCATGGCGGTGAAGAGTCCTCCGGGAGATGATTCCCCTCTCCGGCAGGGTGCCGGAGGCGATCTCCTGAATCCCCCGAGATGGGATTGTCGGCGGCGTATCTGGAAGGTTTTCCGTATCGTGGCTCTCGGTACTGGAGTTATTATCGACGAAGGCTTCTTATAGTCGGAGAGGTAGGTTAAGGAGCGACGCGAGGGGCCCACACAGTAGGCCGGCGCGGCCAGGGCTTGGGCCGCGCCGCCCTATCGTCTGGCCGCCTCGTCGCCCCACTTCGTATCTCCCCCGGTGTTCTGGAAGCTTCGTGGAAAAATAAGATCCTGGGCGTTGATTTCGTCCAATTCCGAGAATATTTCCTTACTAGGATTTCTGAAACCAAAAACAGCAACTGGCTCTTCGGCATCTTGTTAATAGGTTAGTGCCGGAAAATGCATAAATATGACATAAAGTATGCATAAAACATGTAGTATCATCAATAAAGTGGCATGGAACATAAGAAATTATCGATACGTTGGAGACGTATCAATGATCAACTTCAAAGTAAGAACCTCAAGGTTATTGGTATTTGACCAACAAACCTAGAAGTTAATGATGTTGAAGTGTTTTTCTGAATAATGAGGAAAGCTACAAGAGAAACTACAAAAGATATTTTGGCAGAAAGAAAATAAAAGACTAGAAAGTCCAGCTCAGGTGTATATAAATGATATACATGTTATGGTTGTATTCCTAGTTTGGTCACACAATGAAATTCTTGGGTATTTGTACCATATTGGTTGGTATGAAGTGTCATACGAAAACAACGCAATACAAGAATACTATGGCCTAAGTGACTGATAAGGAATATGATAATAATGCACGTCTGGAACATAATAAAGTGTTATTATGTTTGTCGTTGGCATTCTACCTAGCCCTTAGAATTTATAATAAAGAGCTTAATTGTTATTTTGCTCTGGTCAAATAAAAACAATGAGTTGTTCAAATTATGACATTACTCCATGTACGATGGATAAGTTATTATAAATCTTAATGGTGAAACACACACACATAATACTGACGCTAAAATTCCATAAGGCAAATGATTTGAATTCCACTTATTTGTGGAACCGCCATTTAGGTCATGTTAGAAAGGAACGCATGAAGGAACTCCATGCAAATAGATTTTTCGAGTCATTTGATTTTTTGAATCGTTTGGCGCTTGCAAAATCTTTTCTAAAAAGTAATGACTGAAATACCGTTCATAGGCCGAGAGTTGAATGGGCAACTAAATTAGTGAAAACATACATAATGATATATGTGGTTCACTGGGCATAGTTGTGTGCGGGAGATTCTTCTACTTCATGAAAACTTTCAACAATGAATTGAGTATATATGTGGATATATACAATAAGGAAGAAGTTTGAAACATTTGAATGGATTCAAATAAATTGCATGAAGTGGAAATCATCGTAATAGAAAAGTCAAATATCTATGATTGGATCATGGTGGAAATATTTGAATTACGAGTTTTAGCGAACATCTAAGAGAGTTATGAAATTGTTCTACAACTCACGTTTCTTGGAGTATCATAGTGATGATGAAGTATCCAAGCGATGTATCCAAACCTTGTTGGGTCAATGATGAGATAAGATATTCACGCCATTATATTTTTGTGGATTATGCTTTAGTGACTACCGCTTTTACACTGAATAGAGCATCATCATGATCCGTTGAAATGACACCATACGAGTTATGGTATGGGTATGAACCCTGATAGTCTTTTCTTAAATTTTGGTATGCATAGCATAAGTAAATAAGTTTACAACCAAAATCGGATGAATGTCTTTGTTGGTTATCCCAGAGATTTGATTGGGAATTCTTCCCACGAGACAAAGACAAAAGTGTTTGTCAATGTTTCTTATTTCCGAGAAATTGTTTCTAGCGACGTATTTGAGTGGGAGGACAATAGAACTTGATAAAGTTTATGAACTTGAGTATAATGATCAGAGTAGCGCAGCATTGGAATTGGTTTCGGAAGCGGCCACGACGATCATGGCTCCCATGACTACAAAGTGTTTTAGCCATGGAGATCGAAGTACTTATTGAACCTTGTAGGTATGGTTTACGTTGTGATCAAATAAATGATTTGTGGACAAAGGATTGATTTTGAACAATGATAAACCAACTACAAAACAAAGAAATTATGATGGGCCCTGACTCCGTTAAAATGGCCATGCGCCATGAAATCCATAATAGATGAATACTTTTTGAAAGTAAATGGATCTGTAGACTTGGATGAAATATCCTTGAAGAAGCTCGACTTGTCGAAAAATTGTTTACGACAAAGTTCAAAGAGTTGACTACAATAAGATTAGATCTTCTATAGCAATGCTTATAGTCTATGTGGATTATTCTAGTAATCACTACATATTTCTTTTATGAGATATGCTAGTAGGATGGCAAAATACATTACTTATCAGAAGTATGTATTAAAGGTGTATACAAGATACAACCAATAGTTTTGCTGGTCCGTGGAATACTAGATAGGTATACAAACTTCAATTGGATGAAGTGAGTATCGCAGAGTTGGAATCTTCACCAGATGAAATAGTCAAAGAGTTTTTGATTTCATCAGAAATGATGAAGAGGTTTGCATTTGCAAGAAATTAAGTGGGAGCGCTGAGACATATTTATAATACTTTATGTAGATAACATATAGTTGGTTATAAATGATGTAATTATATACTTGATTAAAAGGTTTCATTGAGAAATTAACTTCAATGAAAGGATATGGACTGAAATAAATTTAGTGTCAAGATCTATGAAGATAGATTGAAACACATAATAAGTTTAAGTCAAAGTACATAGAATGGATATTGAAGTAGTTCAATATAGAAATATTAAGAAAATGTTCTTGTCATGTGAAGTTTTAACAAGACTTGAGTGTATCTGACACTCAATGAGTAAAAACACATGAGTGATTATAGATCACAAATAATATGTACACAATCAGATGTCATGTGCTCTTAAAAATGTCATGAGCATGATTCATGTGATGATCATTGAAAAACAGTAAGAATATTCTTGAGTACTTAAGAAGAACCAAGGATATATATATATATATATATATATATATAGTTTTGTATGGAAAACAAATTGCTGTAAGGTGTTGCACCGATATTTGTTTTGTCACATATGAAAATAAAATTTCAATCTCAAATTAGACTAAGTGTTGTTTAAAAGGTAGCACAATGAGCTAGAAGTTGTCTATGCTAGATTTAGAAGAATTCTAAATATTGTGACGGATTCTACAAAACAAGGCAGAGTATGTCATTGTTTTGACAATGACAAAGGATGTTAAAAGTCAAGAGGTTCTTTGAGAACTTGGTGTAGTTCCGACAGAGTCAGAACTTTGAAGCTATATTGTGTGTGACAATATTAGTGACATATTTCAGACCGCGGAATTAAGGTTCCACCAGAAGACCAAACATATTTAATGCCGACTCATTTGGAAATGAGTGATGCGTTGAGACGCAAATGAATTAAAAAATACATACGTTTCTGAGCGTGTCAGATCCGTTGACTAAAACCTCTCCCGTGAGCAAAACATGATAAAGCACCAGAAGGCCAAGGTGTTATATCTTTACAAATGTAAACTAGATTATTGACTCTAGTGCAAGTGGGAGACTGTTGGAGATATGCCCAAGAGGCAATAATAAATGGTTATTATATATCTTTGTGTTTATGATAATGTTTATATACCATGCTATAATTGTATTAACCGAAACATTGATACATGTGTGATATGTAAACAACAAAGAGTCCCTAGTATGCCTCTTAACTAGCTTGTTGATTAATGGATGATTAGTTTCATAATCATGAACATTGGATGTTATTAATAACAAGGTTATATCATTGTATGAATGATGTAATGGACACACCCAATTAAGCGTAGCATAAAGATCACGTCATTAAGTTCTTTGCTATAAGCTTTCGATACATAGTTACCTAGTCCTTATGACCATGAGATCATGTAAATCACTTATACCGGAAAGGTACTTTGATTACATCAAATGCCACTGCGTAAATGGGTGGTTATAAAGGTGGGATTAAGTATCCGGAAAGTATGAGTTGAGGCATATGGATCAACAGTGGGATTTGTCCATCCCGATGACGGATAGATATACTCTGGGCCCTCTCGGTGGAATGTCGTCTAATGTCTTGCAAGCATATGAATAAGTTCATAAGATACCACATACCATGGTACGAGTAAAGAGTACTTGTCAGGAGACGAGGTTGAACAAGGTATAGAGTGATACTGATGATCAAACCTCGGACAAGTAAAATATCGCATGACAAAGGGAATTGGTATCATATGTGAATGGTTCATTCGATCACTAAAGTCATCGTTGAATATGTGGGAGCCATTATGGATCTCCAGATCCCGCTATTGGTTATTGGTCGGAGAGAGTTCTCACCCATGTCAACATAGTTCGCGAACCGTAGGGTGACACACTTAAGGTTTGATGTTAAAATGGTAGAACTTGAATATGGAATGGAGTTCGAAGTATTGTTCGAAGTCTCGGATGGGACCCCGGACATCACGAGGAGTTCCGGAATGGTCCGGAGAATAAGATTCATATATAGGAAGTCATTTTATAAGTTTGAAAATGATCCGGTGATTTTACGGAAGGTTCTAGAAGGTTCTAGAAAAGTCCGGAAGGAATCACTAAGGAAGGAGGAGTCCCGGAGGGACTCCACCTCCCCATGGCCGGCCAACCCTAGTGGGAGAGTCCAAGGTGGAATCCACCTAAGGGGGCCGGCCACCCCCCCCCCCCCACATGGAAGGGGGGAATCCCACTTGAGGTGGGAGTCCCACCTTGGGTAGGTTTCCCTACTACATGGAAGGTTCTTGTGTTGGGGTCTTATTCGAAGACTTGTAGTCGAACACTTGGGGATCCACCTATATAATGAGGGGCATAGGGGAGGGGGCCGGCCACCACAAAGCGATAGCTTGGCCGCACCCCTTGAGGCCGGCCACCCCCTCTCCCAAACCCTAGCCGCCCCCCTCTCCTCTAGCTCTCCCGCACGCTTAGCGAAGCTCCGCCGGAGTTCTCCACCACCACCGCTACCACGCCGTCGTGCTGCCGGATTCAAGGAGGAGCTACTACTTCCGCTGCCCGCTGGAACGGGGAGAAGGACGTCGTCTTCATCAACACCGAACGTGTGACCGAGTACGGAGGTGCTGCCCGATCGTGGCACCGTGATCAAGATCTTCTACGCGCTTTTGCAAGCGGCAAGTGATCGTCTACCGCAGCAATAAGAGCCTACTCTTATAAGGGTGAGTCTCGATCATCCCCTCGTTGCTCCCGTCTTCTAGATTGCATCTTGGCTTGGATTGCGTTCTCGCGGTAGGAAATTTTTTGTTTTCTATGCAACGAATCCCTACAGTGGTATCAGAGCCGTGTCTATGCATAGATGGTTGCACGAGTAGAACACAATGGTTTTGTGGGCGTTGATGCTTATGTTGTCTTTAGTTTGAGTACTTTGCATCTTTGTGGCATAGTGGGATGAAGCGGCTCGGACTAACTTTACATGACCGCGTTCATGAGACTTGTTCCTCGTTCGACATGCAACTTGTATTGCATAAGAGGTTTTGCGGTGTCTGTCTCTCCTACTACAGTGAAGATTCAATTTACTCTTCTATTGACAACACTAGTATCCCCGTTGTGGTTCATGTTCGTAGGTATATTAGATCTCTCTCGAAAACCCTAAACCACGTAAAATATGCAAACCAAATTAGAGACGTCTAACTTGTTTTTGCAGGGTTTGGTGATGTGATATGGCCATAATGTGATGATGAATATGTATGAGATGATCATTATTGTATTGTGGCAACCGGCAGGAGCCTTATGGTTGTCTTTAAATTTCATGTTGAGTAATATTTCAAAATAGTTGTAATAGTTGCTACATGAGGTGAACAACCATGAAGACGGCGCCATGGACCTTGACGCTACGCCGACGATGATGGAGATCATGCCACGTTGATGATGGAGATCATATCCGTGCTTTGGAGATGAAGATATCGCGTGACAAAGGGAATTGGTATCGTATGTGAATGGTTCATTCGATCACTAAAGTCATCGTTGAATATGTGGGAGCCATTAGGGATCTCCAGATCCCGCTATTGGTTATTGGTCGGAGAGAGTTCTCACCCATGTCCACATAGTTCACGAACCGTAGGGTGACACACTTAAGGTTTGATGTTAAAATGGTAGAACTTGAATATGGAATGGAGTTCGAAGTATTTTTCGAAGTCTCGGATGGGATCCCGGAGATCACGAGGAGTTCCGGAATGGTCCGGAGAATAAGATTCATATATAGAAAGTCATTTTATAAGTTTGAAAATGATCCGGTGATTTTACGGAAGGTTCTAGAAGGTTCTAGAAAAGTCCGGAAGGAATCACTAAGGAAGGAGGAGTCCCGGAGGGACTCCACCTCCCCATGGTCGGCCAACCCTAGTGGGGGAGTCCAAGGTGGACTCCACCTAAGGGGGCCAGCCACCCCCCCCACATGGAAGGGGGGAATCCCACTTGAGGTGGGAGTCCCACCTTGGGTAGGTTTCCCTACTACATGGAAGGTTCTTGTGTTGGGGTCTTATTCGAAGACTCATAGTCCAACACTTGGGGATCCACCTATATAATGAGGGGCATAGGGGAGGGGGCCAGCCACCACAAAGCCATAGCTTGGCCGCACCCCTTGAGGCCGGCCACCCCCTCTCCCAAACCCTAGCCGCCCCCTCTCTCCTCCACTTCTCCCGCACGCTTAGCGAAGCTCCGCCGGAGTTCTCCACCGCCACCGCCACCACGCCGTCGTGCTGCCGGATTCAAGGAGGAGCTACTACTTCCGCTGCCCGCTGGAACGGGGAGAAGGACGTCGTCTTCATCAACACCGAACGTGTGACCGAGTACGGAGGTGCTGCCCGATCGTGGCACCGTGATCAAGATCTTCTACGCGCTTTTGCAAGCGGCAAGTGATCGTCTACCGCAGCAATAAGAGCCTACTCTTATAGGTTTTGGAAATCTTCAAGGGTGAGTCTCGATCATCCCCTCGTTGCTCCTGTCTTCTAGATTGCATCTTGGCTTGGATTGCGTTCTTGCGGTAGGAAATTTTTTGTTTTCTATGCAACGAATCCCTACACCTACTACATGGTATTTTCTGCTATTCCAAAGTAAATTGCTTGAGTGCTATCTTTAAACACTTCAAAAGTTATTACCTCTTATTTGTGTCAATGTTTTATAGCTCAGGAGGAAGTATGTGGTGTTTATCTTTCAATCTTGTTGGGCAACTTTCACCATTGGACTAGTGGCTTCATCCGCTTATCCAATAATTTTGCAAAAAGAGCTGGCAATGGGGTTCCCAGCCCCAAATTAATTAACTTTCATAATTTTGCAAATAGACACTCCTCCATGGTATGTAATTGTTGGACGGCACCCAAGGATTCGGTTAGCCATGGCTTGTGAAAGCAAAGGTGGGGAGGAGTGTCATCTAAATAAAACTAAAATAAACAGGCACTCTTTCATGGTATGAGATTGTTGGCAGGCACCCGAGGATTCAGTTAGCCATGGTTTGTGAAAGCAAGGTTCGAAGGAGTGCCACCCAAAAATAAAAAAAAATTCATGGGAGCCTGATACGTCTCCGACGTATCGATAATTTCTTATGTTCCATGCCACATTATTGATGATATCTACATGTTTTATGCATACTTTATGTCATATTTATGCATTTCCCGGCACTAACCTATTAACGAGATGCCGAAGAGCCGCTTCGTTTTCTCTGCTGTTTTTGGTTTCAGAAATCCTAGTAAGGAAATATTCTCGGAATTGGACGAAATCAACGCCCAGGGGCCTATTTTGCCACGACGCTTCCAGAAGACCGAAGAGGAGACGAAGTGGGGCCACGAGGTGGCCAGACAATAGGGCGGCGCGGCCCAGGTCTTGGCCGCGCGGCCCTGGCGTCTGGGCCCCTCGTGACGCCCCCTGATCTGCCCTTCCGCCTACAAATAGCCTTCGTCGCGAAACCCCCAGTACCGAGAGGCACGATATGGAAAACCTTCTAGAGACGCCGCCGCCGCCAATCCCATCTCGGGGGATTCGGGAGATCGCCTCTGGCACCCTGCCGGAGAGGGGATTCATCTCCCGGAGGACTCTACACCGCCATGGTCGCCTCCGGAGCGATGAGTGAGTAGTCTACCCCTGGACTATGGGTCCATAGCAGTAGCTAGATGGTTGTCTTCTCCTTATGTGCTTCATTGTCGGATCTTGTGAGCTGCCGAACATGATCAAGATCATCTATCTGTAATGCTATATGTTGTGTTTGTTGGGATCCGATGAATAGAGAATACTATGTTATGTTGATTATCAATTTATATCTATGTGTTTTTTATGATCTTGCATGCTCTCCGTTATTAGTAGAGGCTCTGGCCAAGTTGATGCTAGTAACTCCAAGAGGGAGTATTTATGCTCGATAGTGGGTTCATGTCTCCGTGAATCTGGGGGAGTGAGAGAAACCTCTAAGATTATGGATGTGCTGTTGCCACTAGGGATAAAACATTGATGCTATGTCCGAGGATGTAGTTATTGATTACATTACGCACCATACTTAATGCAATTGTCTGTTGTTAGCAACTTAATACTGGAAGGGGTTCGGATAATAACCTGAAGGTGGACTTTTTAGGCATAGATGCATGCTGGATAGCGGTCTATGTACTTTGTCGTAATGCCCAATTAAATCTCACAATACTCATCATAATATGTATGTGCATGGTCATGCCCTCTCTATTTGTCAATTGCCCAACTGTAATTTGTTCACCCAACATGCTATTTATCTTATGGGAGAGACACCTCTAGTGAACTGTGGACCCCGGTCCTATTCTTTACATCTGAAATACAATCTACTGCAATTGTTCTACTGTTCTCTGCAAACAATCATCATCCACACTATACATCTAATCCTTTGTTACAGCAAGCCGGTGAGATTGACAAGCTCACTGTTTCGTTGGGGCAAAGTACTTTGGTTGTGTTGTGCAGGTTCCACGTTGGCGCCGGAATCCCTGGTGTTGCGCCGCACTACATCTCGCCGCTATCAACCTTCAACGTGCTTCTTGGCTCCTACTGGTTCGATTAAACCTTGGTTTCATACTGAGGGAAAACTTGCCGCTGTACGCATCACACCTTCCTCTTGGGGTTCCCAACGGTCGCGTGCTGTACGCGTATCAAGACTATTTTCTGGCGCCGTTGCCAGGGATCTGAAGAAAAGTTACACCACAAAGATCTCTAACTCCCACGTCAACTACACGCCAGCAACTGTTTTCTGGCGCCGTTGCCGGGGAGATCAAGACACGCTGCAAGGGGAGTCTCCACATCGCAATCTCTTTACTTTGTTTTTGTCTTGCTTTATTTTATTTACTACTTTGTTTGCTGCACTAAATCAAAATACAAAAAAATTAGTTGCTAGCTTTACTTTATTTGCTATCTTGTTTGCTATATCGAAAACACAAAAAAATAGTTACTCGCATTTACTTTATCTAGTTTGCTTTATTAACTGTTGCTAAAATGGGTACTTCTGAAAATACTAAGTTGTGTGACTTCACAACCACAAATAATAATGATTTCTTATGCACACCTATTGCTCCACCTGCTACTACAGCAGAATTCTTTGAAATTAAACCTGCTTTACTGAATCTTGTTATGCGCGAGCAATTTTCTGGTGTTAGTTCTGATGATGCTGCTACCCATCTCAATAATTTTGTTGAATTGTGTGAAATCCAAAAGTATAAAGATGTAGATGGTGATATTATAAAATTACAATTGTTCCCTTTCTCATTAAGAGGAAGAGCTAAAGATTGGTTGCTATCTCTGCCTAAGAATAGTATTGATTCATGGACTAAATGCAAGGATGCTTTTATTGGTAGATATTATCCCCCTGCTAAAATTATATCTTTGAGGAGTAGCATAATGAATTTTAAACAATTGGATAATGAGCATGTTGCACAAGCATGGGAAAGAATGAAATCTTTGGTTAAAAATTGCCCAACCCATGGACTGACTACTTAGATGATCATCCAAACCTTTTATGCAGGACTGAATTTTTCTTCGCGGAACCTATTGGATTCAGCTGCTGGAGGTACCTTTATGTCCATCACTCTTGGTGAAGCAACAAAGCTTCTTGATAATATGATGATTAATTACTCTGAATGGCACACGGAAAGAGCTCCACAAGGTAAGAAGGTAAATTCTGTCGAAGAAACCTCTTCCTTGAGTGATAAGATTGATGCTATTATGTCTATGCTTGTGAATGATAGGACTAATGTTGATCCTAATAATGTTCCGTTAGCTTCATTGGTTGCCCAAGAAGAACATGTTGATGTAAACTTCATTAAAAATAATAATTTCAACAACAATGCTTACCGGAACAATTCTAGTAACAACTATAGGCCATATCCTTATAATAATGGCAACGGCTATGGTAATTCTTATGGGAATTCTTACAACAATAATAGGAACACACCCCCTGGACTTGAAGCCATGCTTAAGGAATTTATTAGTACACAAACTGCTTTTAACAAATCTGTTGAAGAAAAGCTTGGGAAAATTGATATACTTGCTTCTAAAGTCGATAGTCTTGCTGCTGATGTTGATCTTTTGAAATCAAAAGTTATGCCTCATGAAAATCATAATAATAAGATTGTTACTACAGCAAATTCCATCCAAGTTAGAATTAATGAGAATATAAGATTGATGGCCGAATTGCGTGCTAGGTGGGAAAGAGAAGAAAATGAAAAAGAAGATAATATAGCTAAAGTTTGGACTATTACCACCACTAGCAATGCTAATGCTACACATGTTGCTGCATCTCCTACTAATAATGGTAAAAGAATAGGTGTTAGCAATGTTTCCACTTCTAATGCAAAGCGCGAAAAACTGCCTGAAACTGCTAAAACTGCTGAAACTGCTTGTGATAAAACTGCTGAAATTTTTTCCAACATTGGGGATGATGATCCCATTGCTTTAGATTATAATGGTTTAAATTTTGATGATTGCCACATCTCTGAAGTTATAAAGTTCTTACAAAAACTTGCTAAAAGTCCTAATGCTAGTGCTATAAATTTGGCTTTCACGAAACATATTACAAATGCTCTCATAAAAGCTAGAGAAGAGAAACTAGAACGAGAAGCTTCTATTCCTAGGAAGCTAGAGGATGGTTGGGAGCCCATCATTAAGATGAAGGTCAATGACTTTGATTGTAATGCTTTATGTGATCTTGGTGCAAGTATTTCCGTTATGCCTAAGAAAATTTATAATATGCTTGACTTGCCACCATTGAAAAATTGTTATTTGGATGTTAATCTTGCTGATCATTCTACAAAGAAACCTTTGGGGAAAGTTGATAATGTTTGCATTACCGTTAACAATAACCTTGTCCCCGTTGATTTTGTTGTCTTGGATATTGAATGCAATGCATCTTGTCCCATCATATTGGGAAGACCTTTTCTTCGAACTGTTGGTGGTATCATTGATATGAAGAAAGGTAATATTAAATATCAATTTCCTCTCAAGAAAGGTATGGAACACTTCCCTAGAAAGAGAATGAAGTTACCTTTTGATTCTATTATTAGAACAAATTATGATGTTGACACTTTGTCTCTTGATAACACTTGATATACACTTTCTGCGCCTAGCTGAAAGGCGTTAAAGAAAAGCGCTTATGGGAGACAACCCATGTTTTTACTACAGTATTTTATTTTATATTTGAGTCTTGGAAGTTGTTTACTACTGTAGCAACCTCTCCTTATCTTAGTTTTGTGCTTTGTTGTGCCAAGTAAAGTCGTTGATAGTAAGGTTCATACTAGATTTGGATTACTGCGCAGAAACAGATTTCTTTGCTATCACGAATCTGGGCCAAATTCTCTGTAGGTAACTCAGAAAATTATGCCAATTTACGTGAGTGATCCTCAGATATGTACGCAACTTTCATTCAATTTGAGAATTTTCATTTGAGAAAGTCTGGTGCCTCAATAAAATTCGTCTTTACGAACTGTTCTGTTTTGACAGATTCTGCCTTTTATTTCGCATTGCCCGTTTTGATATGTTCGATGGATATTTCAACTCCATTGACTTTCAGTAGCTTTGTGCAATGTCCAGAAGTGTTAAAAATGATTATGTCACCTCTGAACATGTATATTTTGATTATGCACTAACTCTCTAATGAGTTGTTTTGAGTTTGGTGTGGAGGAAGTTTTCAAGGATCAAGAGAGGGAGATGATACAACATGATCAAGGAGAGTGAAAGCTCTAAGCTTGGGGATGCCCCGGTGGTTCACCCCTGCATATATCAAGAAGACTCAAGCGTCTAAGCTTGGGGATTCCCAAGGCATCCCCTTCTTCATCGACAACATTATCAGGTTCCTCCCCTGAAACTATATTTTTATTCCGTCACATCTTATGTGCTTTGCTTGGAGCGTCGGTTTGTTTTTGTTTTTGTTTTGTTTGAATAAAATGGATCCTAGCATTCATTGTGTGGGAGAGAGACACGCTCCGCTGTTGCATATGGACAAATATGTCCTTAGGCTTTACTCATAATATTCATGGCGAAAGTTTCTTCTTCGTTAAATTGTTATATGGTTGGAATTGGAAAATGATACATGTAGTAATTGCTAAAATGTCTTGGATAATGTGATACTTGGCAATTGTTGTGCTCATGTTTAAGCTCTTGCATCATATACTTTGCACCTATTAATGAAGAAATACATAGAGCATGCTAAAATTTGGTTTGCATATTTGGTCTCTCTAAAAGTCTAGATAATTTCTAGTATTGAGTTTGAACAAAAAGGTAGACGGTGTAGAGTCTTATAATGTTTACAATATGTCTTTTATGTGAGTTTTGCTGCACCGTTTTATCCTTGTGTTTGTTTCAAATAGCCTTGCTAGCCTAAAACCTTGTATCGAGAGGGAATACTTCTCATGCATCCAAAATACTTGAGCTAACCACTATGCCATTTGTGTCCACCATACCTACCTACTACATGGTATTTCTCCGCCATTCCAAAGTAAATTGCTTGAGTGCTACCTTTAAATTTCTATCCTCTACCTTTACAATATATAGCTCATGGGACAAATAGCCTAAAAACTATTGTGGTATTGAATATGTACTTATGCACTTTATCTCTTATTAAGTTGCTTGTTGTGCGATAACCATGTTCCTGGGGACGCCATCAACTACCCTTTGTTGAATATCATGTGAGTTGCTATGCATGTTCGTCTTGTCTGAAGTAAGGGCGATTTACCACGTAATGGTTAGAGCATGCATATTGTTAGAGAAGAACATTGGGCCGCTAACTAAAGCCATGATCCATGGTGGAAGTTTCAGTTTTGGACAAATATCCTCAATCTCATATGAGAAAATTAATTGTTGCTACATGCTTATGCATAAAAGAGGAGTCCATTATCTGTTGTCTATGTTGTCCCGGTATGGACGTCTAAGTTGAGAATAATCAATAGCAAGAAATCCGATGCGAGCTTTCTCCTTAGACCTTTGTACATGCGGCATAGAGGTACCCCTTTGTGACATTTGGTTAAATCATGTGCATTGCGATAATCCCGGTAATCCAAGCTAATTAGGACAAGGTGCGGGCACTATTAGTATACTATGCATGAGGCTTGCAACTTGTAAGATATAATTTACATGACACATATGCTTTATTACTACCATTGACAAAATTGTTTCATGTTGTCAAAACCAAAGCTCTAGCACAAATATAGCAATCGATACTTTCCTCTTTGAAGGACCTTTCTTTTACTTTTATTGTTGAGTCAGTTCACCTATCTCTCTCCACCTCAAGAAGCAAACACTTGTGTGAACTGTGCATTGATTCCTACATACTTGCATATTGCACTTGTTATATTACTTTACATTGACAATATCCATGAGATATACATGTTATAAGTTAAAAGCAACCGCTGAAACTTCGTCTTCCTTTGTGTTGCTTCAATACCTTTACTTTGAATTATTGCTTTATGAGTTAACTCTTATGCAAGACTTATTGATGCTTGTCTTGAAGTACTATTCATGAAAAGTCTTTGCTATATGATTCAGTTGTTTACTCATGTCATTTACATTGTTTTGATCGCTGCATTCATTACATATGCTTACAATAGTATGATCAAGGTTATGATGGCATGTCACTTCAGAAATTATCTTTTTTATCGTTTACCTGCTCGGGACGAGCAGAAACTAAGCTTGGGGATGCTGATACGTCTCCGACGTATCGATAATTTCTTATGTACCATGCCACACTATTGATGACATCTACATGTTTTATGCATACTTTATGTCATATTTATGCATTTCCCGGCACTAACCTATTAACGAGATGCCGAAGACCCGCTTGTCAAGTCATTGCTTTTTGGTTTCAGAAATCCTAGTAAGGAAATATTCTCGGAATTGGACGAAATCAACGCCCAGGGCCCTATTTTGCCATGAAGCTTCCAGAAGACCGAAGAGGAGACGAAGTGGGGCCACGAGGTGGCCAGACAACAGGGCGGCGCGGCCCAGGTCTTGGCCGCGCGACCCTGGCGTCTGGGCCCCTCGTGACGCCCCCTGACCTGCCCTTCCGCCTACAAATAGCCTTCGTCGCGAAACCCCCAGTACCGAGAGCCACGATACGGAAAACCTTCCAGAGACGCCACCGCCGCCCATCCCATCTCGGGGGATTCAGGAGATCGCCTCCGGCACCCTGCCGGAGAGGGGATTCATCTCCCGGAGGACTCTACACCGCCATGGTCGCCTCCGGAGCGATGAGTGAGTAGTCTACCCCTGGACTATGGGTCCATAGCAGTAGCTAGATGGTTGTCTTCTCCTTATGTGCTTCATTGTCGGATCTTGTGAGCTGCCGAACATGATCAAGATCATCTATCTGTAATGCTATATGTTGTGTTTGTTGGGATCCGATGAATAGAGAATACTATGTTATGTTGATTATCAATTTATATCTATGTGTTGTTTATGATCTTGCATGCTCTCCGTTATTAGTAGAGGCTCTGGCCAAGTTGATGCTAGTAACTCCAAGAGGGAGTATTTATGCTCGATAGTGGGTTCATGTCCCCGTGAATCTGGGGGAGTGAGAGAAACCTCTAAGATTATGGATGTGCTGTTGCCACTAGGGATAAAACATTGATGCTATGTCCGAGGATGTAGTTATTGATTACATTACGCACCATACTTAATGCAATTGTCTGTTGTTAGCAACTTAATACTGGAAGGGGTTCGGATGATAACCTGAAGGTGGACTTTTTAGGCATAGATGCATGTTGGATAGCGGTCTATGTACTTTGTCGTAATGCCCAATTAAATCTCACAATACTCATCATATCATGTATGTGCATGGTCATGCCCTCTCTATTTGTCAATTGCCCAACTGTAATTTGTTCACCCAACATGCTATTTATCTTATGGGAGAGACACCTCTAGTGAACTGTGGACCCCGGTCCTATTCTTTACATCTGAAATACAATCTACTGCAATTGTTCTACTGTTCTCTGCAAACAATCATCATCCACACTATACATCTAATCCTTTGTTACAGCAAGCCGGTGAGATTGACAACCTCACTGTTTCGTTGGGGCAAAGTACTTTGGTTGTGTTGTGCAGGTTCCACGTTGGCGCCGGAATCCCTGGTGTTGCACCGCACTACATCTCGCCGCCATCAACCTTCAACGTGCTTCTTGGCTCCTACTGGTTCGATTAAACCTTGGTATCATACTGAGGGAAAACTTGCCGCTGTACGCATCACACCTTCCTCTTGGGGTTCCCAACGGTCGCGTGCTGTACGCGTATCAGAGCCGCTCTTTGAAAGTCTGTCTGACAAGGGGGTTAGAGTGCCCACTACCATTCGTTGACAACAACAAACACCTCTCAAAATGTTACTTTTATGCTCTCTTTATGTTTTCAAAATAAAAGCTCTAGCACAAATAGAGCAATCCATGCTTCCCTCTGCTAAGGGCCATTCTTTTACTTTTATGTTGAGTCAGTTCACCTACTCCCTTCTATCTTAGAAGCAAACACTTGTGTTAACTGTGCATTGATTCTTACATACTTGCATATTTGCATTCATCATATTACTTTATGTTGACAATTATCCATGAGATATACATGTTAAAAGTTGAAAGCAACCGCTGAAACTTAATCTTCCTTTGTGTTGCTCCAATGCCTTTACTATGAATTTATTGCTTTATGAGTTAACTCTTATGCAAGACTTATTGATGCTTGTCTTGAAAGTACTATTCATGAAAAGTATTTGCTATATGATTCAGTTGTTTAGTCATTGTCTTTACCATTGCTTTGAATCACTGCATTCATCTCATATGCTTTACAATAGCATTCATCTCATATGTTGGTGGCATGTCACTTCAGAAATTATTCTTTTATCGTTTACCTACTCGGGGACGAGTAGGAACTAAGCTTGGGGATGTTGATACGTCTCCAACGTATCGATAATTTCTTATGTTCCATGCTTGTTTTATGACAATACCTACATGTTTTGTTCACACTTTATGTCATTATTATGCATTTTCCGGAACTAACCTATTGACAAGATGCCGAAGTGCCAGTTCCTGTTTTCTGCTGTTTCTGGTTTCAGAAATCCTAGTAAGGAAATATTCTCGGAATCGGACGAAATCAACGCCCAGCATCTTATAATTCCACGAATCTTCCAGAACACCCGAGAGGGACCAGAGGAGGGCCACAGGGGGCCCACACGTGTGGGCGGCGCGGCCAAGGAGCCAGGCGCGCCCCCCTACTGTGTGGTGGCCCCGTCAGCCTTCCGACTCCGACTCTTCGCCTATAAGAAGCCCCCGGACCTAAATCTTCGATACGAATAAGCCACGGTACGAGAAACCTTCCAGAGCCGCCGCCATCGCGAAGCCAAGATCTGGGGAACATGAGTCTCTGTTCCGACACGCCGCCGGGACGGGGAAGTGCCCCCGGAAGGCATCTCCATCGACACCACCGCCATCTTCATCACCGCTGCTGTCTCCCATGAGGAGGGAGTAGTTCTCCCTCGAGGCTAAGGGCTGTACCGGTAGCTATGTGGTTAATCTCTCTCCTATGTAGTTCAATACAATGATCTCATGAGCTGCCTTACATGATTGAGATTCATATGAGCTTTGTATCACTATTCATCTATGTGCTACTCTAGTGATGTTATTAAAGTACTCTATTCCTCCTCCATGATGTAATGGTGACAGTGTGTGCATCATGTAGTACTTGGCGTAGTTTATGATTGTGATCTCTTGTAGATTATGAAGTTAACTATTACTATGATGGTATTGATGTGATCTATTCCTCCTTTCATAGTGTGATGGTGACATTGTGCATGCTATGTTAGTACTTGGTATAGTTGTGTTGATCTATCATGCACTCTAAGGTTAATTAAATATGAATATCGAATGTTGTGGAGCTTGTTAACTCCGGCATTGAGGTGCTCTTGTAGCCCTACACAATTAATGGTGTTCATCATCCAACAAGAGAGTGTAGAGTGGTTTTATTATGTGATCAATGTTGAGAGTGTCCACTAGTGAAAGTATGATCCCTAGGCCTTGTTTCCAAATACTGCAATCATCGCTTGTTTAACGTTTCTATCTGCATTCGTACTTCTGCAATATTACCACCATCAATCGCACGCCAAAGACAAGCTATTTTCTGGCGCCGTTACTACTGCTCATATTCATTCATACCACTTGTATTTCATTATCTCTTCGCCGAACTAGTGCACCTATACATCTGACAAGTGTATTGGGTGTGTTGGGGACACAAGAGACTTCTTGTATTGTGATTGCAGGGTTGCTTGAGAGGGATATCTTTGACCTCTTCCTCCCTGAGTTTGATAAACCTTGGGTGATTCACTTAAGGGAAACTTGCTGCTGTTCTACAAACCTCTGCTTTTGGAGGCCCAACACTGTCTACAGGAAAAGGAGCGTGAGTAGACATCAAGCTATTTTCTGGTGCCGTTGCCGGGGAACGAAAAGCTACACAACAGAGATTTCCTCCCTCGTCAACCACGCGCCGGTCCTGGACATCAAGGGCCTCCAAGAGCATAGGTTTGTAGAACAACAGCAAGTTTCCCTTAAGTGAATCACCCAAGCTTTATCGAACTCAGGAAGGAAGAGGTCAAAGATATCCCTCTCAAGCAACCCTGCAATCACAATACAAGAAGTCTCTTGTGTCCCCAACACACCTAATACACTTGTCAGATGTATAGGTGCACTAGTTCAGCGAAGAGATAGTGAAATACAAGTAATATGGATGTATATGAGTGGTAATAGCAATCTGAATAAATATGGCAGCGAGTAAACATGCAACAGAACAGTAAATAAACGGAGATTCGATGTTTGGAAACAAGGCCTAGGGATCATACTTTCACTAGTGGACACTCTTGATACGTCTCCAACGTATCGATAATTTCTTATGTTCCATGCTTGTTTTATGACAATACCTACATGTTTTATACATACTTTATGTCATTTTTATGCATTTTCCGGCACTAACCTATTAACGAGATGCCGAAGAGCCAGTTGATGTTTTCTGCTGTTTTTGGTTTCAAAAATCCTAGTAAGGAAATATTCTCGGAATTGGACGAAATCAACGCCCAGGATCTTATTTTTCCACGAAGCTTCCAGAAGTCCGAAAGCGAAACGAAGTGGGGCGACGAAGCGGCCACACAGCAGGGCGGCGCGGCCAGGTCTGGGGCCGCGCGGCCCTAGCGTGTGGGCCCCTCGTGGCGCCCCCTGACCTACCCTTCCACCTACATAAGCCTTCGTCGATAATAACTCCAGTACCGAGAGCCATGATACGGAAAACCTTCCAGAGACGCCGCCGCTGCCAATCCCATCTCGGGGGATTCGGGAGATCGCCTCCGGCACCCTGCCGGAGAGGGGAATCATCTCTCGGAGGACTCTTCACCGCCATGGTCGCCTCCGGAGTGATGTGTGAGTAGTTCACCCCTGGACTATGGGTCCATAGCAGTAGCTAGATGGTCATCTTCTCCTAATTGTGCTATCATTGTTGGATCTTGTGAGCTGCCTAACATGATCAAGATCATCTATTTGTAATGCTACATGTTGCTTTTGTTGGGATCCGATGAATATTGAATGCTATGTTATGTTGATTATCAATCTATCATCTATGTGTTGTTTATGATCTTGCATGCTCTCCGTTATTAGTAGAGGCTCTGGCCAAGTCGTTACTTGTAACTCCAAGAGGGAGTATTAATGCTCGATAGTGGGTTCATGCCTCCATTAAATCTGGGACAGTGACAGAAAGTTCTAAGGTTGTGGATGTGCTGTTGCCACTAGGGATAAAACATCAATGCTATGTCTAAGGATATTTGTGTTGATTACATTACGCACCATACTTAATGCAATTGTCTGTTGTTTTGCAACTTAAAACTGGAGGGGGTTCGGATGATAACCTGAAGGTGGACTTTTTAGGCATAGATGCATGCTGGATAGCGGTCTATGTACTTTGTCGTAATGCCCAATTAAATCTCACACTACTCATCATAACATGTATGTGCATTGTCATGCCCTCTTTATTTGTCGATTGCCCAACTGTAATTTGTTCACCCAACATGCTATTTCTTATGGGAGAGACACCACTAGTGAACTGTGGACCCCGGTCCATTCTTTTCATCAAATACAATCTACTGCAATTCTCGCTCTACTGTTTTCTGCAAACATTATCATCCACACTATACATCTAATCCTTTGTTACAGCAAGCCGGTGAGATTGACAACCTCACTGCCACGTTGGGGCAAAGTAATTTGGTTGTGTTGTGCAGGTTCCACGTTGGCGCCGGAATCCCTGGTGTTGCGCCGCACTACACTCCGCCGCCATCAACCTTCAACGTGCTTCTTGGCTCCTACTGGTTGGATAAACCTTGGTTTCTTACTGAGGGAAAACTTGCTGCTGTACGCATCACACCTTCCTCTTAGGGTTCCCAACGGACGCGTGATGTACGCGTATCAAGCTCTTTTTCTGGCGTCGTTGCCGGGGAGATCAAGACACGCTGCAAGGGGAGTCTCCACCTCCAATCTCTTTACTTTGTTTTTGTCTTTCTTTATTTTATTCACTACTTTGTTTGCTGCACTAAAACAAAATACAAAAAATTAGTTGCTAGTTTTACTTTATTTACTATCTTGTTTGCGTTCTCCATATTAAAAACACAAAAAAATTAGTACTTGCATTTACTTTATTTACCTTTTGTTTATTTCATCATGTTTCCTCCTAAGTTTATTCTTAAAGATGTACCGGTAGGACGAGAGTCTATCCTTGGGAAAGGTAATATAGAAGATTTTTTCACTCATATTAGTACGGTTGAAGATTTTGAAGATAGACACTTGGTAGAACTTGCTCCTACTTATGAAATTGCTGTTGCTTCTTTAGTACGCACGTTAGAAGCTAGATTTGTTAATCTCAATCCCGTGATTCAACATATGTTTCTTACACTCTGTGATATGGAAGAAGGAGAAAAGAAAGATTTTGTATTAGAAACCCTTCTTAAAGAATTTGGTGGTATAGCAAGAGAAGCTAGAAAAGTCTTCACTAAATATAATATGCTTGGCTCTTATACCAACTTTGCTAGTATCCTTGAAAAGATGGAAAAAGATAGACAAAAGTACACTAATCAAGTTAATTATGAGGGGGATATTAAAACATCAATACCTTGCAAGCTCTCAGGAATGTGTGAGGCTCTAGAAAATAACTATGCTTGGCTTGTTCACGAAAATTTGTTTGATGAGAATAGCAAGCCGAAGACTAATGAAAAGGGAGCCTCTGAAACTTACATAGATAAGATACAATGCATAGTTGAGAAAACTCCAAACAACGCTGTTGATGTTTCATCCCTTGATAATACTTGATTCACACTTTCTGCGTCTAGCTGAAAGGCGTTAAAGAAAAGCGCTTATGGGAGACAACCCATGATTTTACTACAGTACTTTTGTTTTATATTTGAGTCTTGGAAGTTGTTACTACTGTAGCAACCTCTCCTTATCTTAATTTTATTGCATTGTTGTGCCAAGTAAAGTCTTTGATAGTAAGGTTCATACTAGATTTGGATTACTGCGCACAAACAGATTTCTTGCTGTCACGAATTTGAGCAGTAGTCTCTGTAGGTAACTCAGAAAAATCTGCCAATTTACGTGAGTAATCCTCAGATATGTACGCAACTTTCATTCAATTTGAGCATTTTCATTTGAGCAAGTATGGTGCACCTAAAAAAATTGTCTTTACGGACTGTTCTGTTTTGACAGATTCTGCCTTTTATTTCGCATTGCCTGTTTTGCTATGTTTGATGGATTTATTTATTCCATTAACTTTCAGTAGCTTTGTGCAATGTTCAGAAGTGTTAAGAATTATTATGTCACCTCTGAATATGTGAATTTTGATTATGCACTAACCCTCTAATGAGTTGTTTTGAGTTTGGTGTGGAGGAAGTTTTCAAGGATCAAGAGAGGAGGATGATACAATATGATCAAGGAGAGTGAAAGCTCTAAGCTTGGGGATGCCCCCGTGGTTCATCCCTGCATATTTCAAGAAGACTCAAGCATCTAAGGTTGGGGATGCCCAAGGCATCCCCTTCTTCATCGACAAATTATCAGGTTCCTCTAGTGAAACTATATTTTTATTCCATCACATCTTATGTGCTTTACTTGAAGTGTCTATTTGTTTTTGTTTTTGTTTTGTTTGAATAAAGTGGATCCTAGCATTCATTGTGTGGGAGAGAGACACGCTCCTCTGTTGCATATGAACAAATATGTTCTTGGCTTTACTCATAGTGTTCATGGTGAAGGTTGAAACTGCTTCGTTAATTGTTATATGGTTGGAAACGGGAGATGCTACATGTGGTAAATGGTATAATATCTTGAATAATTTGATACTTGGCAATTGTTGTGCTCATGTTTAAGCTCTTGCATCATATACTTTGCACCTATTAGTGAAGAAATACATAGAGCTTGCTAAAATTTGGTTTGCATGATTGGTCTCTCTAAGGTCTAGATATTTTCTAGTAAGGGTTCGAACTATAAGGAAGACAATGTATAGTCTTATAATGCTTGCAATGTGTTCTTATGTGAGTTTTGCTGTACTAGTTCATACTTGAGTTTGCTTCAAACAACCTTGCTAGCCTAAGCCTTGTACTGAGAGGGAATACTTCTCGTGCATCCAAATCCTTGAGCGAAAAACTATGCCACTTGTGTCCACCATACCTACCTACTACATGGTATTTCTCCGCCATTCCAAAGTAAATTGCTTGAGTGCTACCTTTAAAATTCTATTCTTTGTCTTTGCAATATATAGCTCATGGGAAAAATAGCCTAAAAACTATTGTGGTATTGAATATGTACTTATGTATCTTATTTCTTATTAAGTTGCTTGTTGAGCGATAACCATGTTCCTGGGGACGCCATCAACTATCTTTGTTGATTATCATGTGAGTTGCTATGCATGTTCGTCTTATCTGAAGTAAGGGAGATTTATCATGAGTTGAATGGTTTGAGCATGCATATTGTTAGAGAAGAACATTGGGCCGCTAACTAAAGCCATGATCCATGGTGGAAGTTTCAGTTTTGGACAAAAATCCTCAATCTCTTATGAGAATATTATTTGTTGTTGAATGCTTATGCATTAAAGAAGAGTCCATTATCTGTTGTCTATGTTGTCCCGGTATGGATGTCTAAGTTGAGAATAATCAAAAGCGAGAAATCCAATGCGAGCTTTCTCCTTAGACCTTTGTACAGGCGGCATAGAGGTACCCCTTTGTGATACTTGGTTAAAACATATGTATTGCGATGATAATCCATGTAAATCCGAGCTAATTAGGACAAGGTGCGGGCACTATTGGTAATCT